>NC_081407.1:368221615-368521615 GCF_030272615.1 Cryptomeria japonica
AAGAGAGACATGCATGTATACAAACATATATACATATATCTATATAAATATATGTATATATAACTATAGATATGCATATATACATGCATAAACACATATTATATATGTATGTCTGTACATATGTGTAGTAAATGATAAGTTTAGAAGCATACATTATTATGTCTTCATAACCTGTACAGGTTTTGTGAAACACAAAATAATGGTTTTAGTTCTACATAACCCATATGGGTTATGTAGAACTATGAATAGTAATTTTTGTTTTTCAAAACCTATGCGGGTTATGAAGAATTGTGAATAGTACTTTTTGTTTTCTAAAACCCGTGTGGGTTTTGTCTTGGTAAGAGGGTTGGGAAACGACCCTAAGGCTTGCAAGTCTATTTTCCCCCCATTTTTGTCCCTTTACACGTTTTTTAATCTTCCAACATGCTTTCTCGACTTTGTCATCATCAGGTTTACAAATGATCCAGTGGATATCTCTAAAATTACCACCATAATCTCACACGTCTTCTCAGTTTTGTGACCATATAAATTTTTCTATTTTTGGACAACATTAGCATAGTAAACTTTAATTTTCTTTACGAGTGCCTTGGCAGTCCTCACAGACATATGTCTACCATTTTTTTAATAATTTTTGATATACTCAACCAAATTCAAAATAAATTACATATTATTGTTCTACACTATATCCTATACACTTTTAAAAAAAGAAGTTTGCATTTTCGATTATTTTGATGCAAGTTATGCTCAACGCACGAACATGTACCAAATTTTCAGGATGCGGTCACTTCAAAAAATCATTAAAAAAAATACTCAACAGAAAATTACAAAATAATACACAACTTCTAGATATCACTCTTACCTATCATCCTACCAAAGGATTTTGTAAACTAGTAAATCTAACTATATATTTTGTGCACCGCACGAAAACAAATATGTTATATTTATCTGAAAAAATTAGGAACAATTTTTCGTGCATGAGAGGTTTAACCATCTTAATCTTATCCAATTTTAAAAAACTTTAGCATTTTAGAAACTAGATTCAAAGCACTACAATTTTTAGTCTTTCCTCAACTCCTAGTTTTTAGTGCATGACCTTCAAATATGTCTTTGAAGTTAAGGTCTAACTGTTTTCAGAAAAAAGTGGCCACTCATACCCCCTTTTTGTTCACCATCTTGGTGCACTTACCCACATATATTATTTGATCTTTAAGTTTTACAACTGCTTTTTAAAAACTTTATGATAGCCTAAGAAAAATATCAATATCATTGATGACCTACCCAAACAATAAATTTAAGCACTTAACTTGCCAATTAAAACTGTAAAAGTTTGAAGGTTTAGGGGATTCATCCTTAATGATTAGTTTTTGATCCTGTGAGGAAGAAAGGTTTAAGGCCAAGTGCAATACCCATCTTGTTCTTGAATTAGATCTGGTTTGGTACCAATATCTCCTTAACAAAGTTTCTTATCATTTTATATAAATAGTTTTGAATATGTTATTTCATATCAGCAAAGCTCTATTTGTTTAGTTGTTTGTGCTGCTCACTTTAGCATTTAAATTGTTTAGATTTGTCTAAAAAACTCCACATATAGTTCACACGTAGGAAGAAAGAAAGAACAAATTTCATCATTTCATTTTTCTTTCATGTTCCACATTCTAGTTACTTTTAGATTCCAACATTTGTAGTGGCAAATGTCTCAAGAGATTTCTATTCACTAGTATATTAATGCACTGACCTTTTCTAACTATAACAATAGGTTTTTGTTAGGAATAGAATTATTTTGTTTCTAAATTAAATTGTGCTAGCTATTTTTGAGGTGGCTTCAAAGGTATAGACAAATTGTCTAAATGGCATGTTGTTTCCATGGAATTTCATGATTCAAGGCATATTCAAAAGAACATTGTTGTGATGCATTGGAGATTTTCAGCTAAATGTGGTTGGCAGGTGCTTGTATAACCACAAGTTCTCTAAATGTGGTTGGCAGGTGCTTGTATAACCACAAGTTCTCTCTAAGAACTTGTCTAGTTGGCAACTTTGCAATGAGCCAAAAATATTAGAGTTCTTCATGTTTCCAAGTATTTCAAATTTGGAGTATTTTTTGTAGCCCTTCATTAGGTGTTACCATATTAATTCTTATTTCTTTCATTTTGATTTGTATTAAATGATATATGTAAAAAAGTAACCCTATTTTTCCTAGGTTCTTTTATATGCTCCTGATAAATGGCTACTAAGTGCTGCAATGTTATGCATAAATCAGCTGTTAAAGTCAATAAGAATTTTGATTATATGTAAGCATTAATTCATATGACAATTTTTTTTAATTGTAGTATTTTTTTACACCCTTGGATCTGGTGTTACCATACTGATTTTTTATTTCTTTTATTGTGAATTGTAATATAAATTTTACATTTGAAAAAGTAACCATGTTTTTCCTAGGTTCTCTTTTATATGCTCTTGATAAATAATTGCTAAGGATAATGTTGTAATTGATATTAGGACATGGCTAACATGGGAATGGACACTGTTAAAGAAAATGGCTATGGTGATAGTATAGATGGATGTATATTAATTTATTAGATTGATTATGATCTTTTAGCTGTTCTTTTCCTTATAAAAATGTCCCTGTGATTCTCGCATGTAGTCATCACTGCTTTCAAAGGACAAATTTAGGAAATAGATTTACCAACCCAACATCTACACGTTGCAATATTGAAAAGAATGGATTACTAACTTCTCCTTGAGAATATTCTGAACATTGTTCTATATGCTCCTAATAAAAGCCTGGTAAGTGGTCCAACATTATTATGCAAACCGTTCATGATAAATCAGGTGCATCTTAAAGTTTTCATAAAACTTTGTTGAATATTTTTATGCATTGGACCACATACTCTAAATTAAATATTCCATGTAAGTCATTTTGTAACTTGACTTATGAAGTGTTTGTAGAGGTATGGATTTATGAAATCTACAAAACACCATCGTATATAATTTCATTTTGTAAGTTGACTTAAGAATTATTTCAAACACTAGTTTCTATTGTCATCTTGTAGGTTGATTCTCTATCTTAACACACACTATTGTAAGTGGACTATTGTTTGTTACAAAATTATTGCCACAAACCAAGCAACAAACTATAGAACAAATACAAGCATCAAACAATGATTCATTCAAATCAGCGTCTAATTTTACACAAAGATGAATTCGTCACTACCAAATTAATCTATGACACTGAGTACCATAAAGAGATTTTGACAAAAACAATTTCCAACACTTGTCTTCAATATTAACTGTAATGGCATACTTATTTTCCATATATTGATAAATTATTAATTTGGACATTAAATTAATCATACTACATAGTATTACAATCTTGCTTCAAAAATAGGACAAGTCTGTGCAATTAAATAGTATGTACTTCCTTGAAAAAAATAGTTATTTCAATGGGTTGAAGTCAAATTTATATTATGTTGCATCTCTCTATAAAGTTTGTTTCTTCTAATCTCGATCCTGATTCTCTCACGATTTCTTAACTTTATTTACTCTCATCTTGGTCTCAATGTCGATTCTTTGAATGGCTACAATTTTATGATTCACATTATTTATTTGGAACTAATTAATAAAGGCATAATTTACATGGTCTATAACTTGTAATTTAACCCATTAAGGATATCAAACAAGAGAAACTAACAGATTTGGAGAAGACTAACCATATCTTTCAACTAATTAACTAATAGGTAACTGTAAGTCATGATAAAGTAGAACGCATGCACACAAGAGTTTCTTTTTCCCATGCCAAAATCACCTCCACATTTAACTTCCAACTCACTGAAGCAAGGGAGATATGTAACTGAATACCATTTGACCATAGTAGATCTGAAATGCTGACATTTTTTTTACTGCTATAAAGATTTTTGTATGCAAGTTGTAATAATCTGATCTAAATTTCCTTATGCTACTATAGAGTAGATTGACCATTATTAGGAACCGTAGATGCTAGAAAACTTAACAATAACTTCCCTATCAAGATCTTGATAGATCATAACTAGTTATAATAGATGAACTCATGGCATAGGCTTATAATTGGAATCTTAATTACTTAGAATAGTAAAATTTGTAGTAGAATTATTCTATGATCAAACCCAAAGACTTAATAATGTTAGTTATGATCCTATGTTGGGTGAGGTATGAAATAATTAGAATATGTGATAGGATTTCAGGTTGATCATGTATCATTAGTGTACTAATAATTATTTTGGAGCTTCCAACTCTTAACATCATGGCCCATACTCCCATAAGAAACTCATATGGGTAGATTTTAAGATTTAAACCGCTATTCTAATAGAAGAATTTAGAAGGAATACAAATTGATTTTAGTTATCCATGGAAATCAAATAACCTCCTAGAATATATTGGATGTATGCCCTCCTCATTAGAGTAATACATAGAAAATTGTAGAAGCAATATAGATCGGATTAAGTACATAGTACAAGACAATAACAACACTTAGTCCAAGCATTCAATAATATTATCATCATTCATGAGAAATATTTCTACACTTGCTAAATTAAGTGGGAATAAGTCAATAAAGGATTTACTTCCAAATATTATGTTTATAAGATAAATATTTGTAGATTCTTTTCTCATATAAGAATTCTGAACCAAAGAAATAATCGTCACAAATATTGAACAATAGAAAGTATGAGTAGATAGTTGGAGCCATTCACTATTTGACTCTTAAGCCTTCAAGAAATATTAAGTAAACATTCATAAGAATACAATATTTATGGAGAAAAAATTTAATGTCTTTTAGATCTCTAAGAGAACTTTATGCTAGTTTTTACTCTTTCCTAATCACCTAAACATTCTCATAAAAAAATTTAACATTTAAAGGTCAAGTTAATAAATCCTTCTAATTTAGGATAAAGTTGATCAAAGGAACTCCCTTAATTTTGTTGGCTCTTTAATTAATGATGGACGCTAACTCTAAGGTAATTAGGAAAATCATTGAGTATAATATGCCTATCTAATGAAATATACTTGGTGATTGTGACCAAATAAGCTTACTTTATTTTGAAACTATGATGTTGTTAGATATATCCATTAAAATTAGAAAACTTAGGAGACCTAGTCATAAGATTTAGAAGATCAAACCAAACATAGCTGGGTGACTTGATCTTATAAATGTTAGAAATTGGTTATTATAATTTTAACATAAAAATATTAGTACAAAAATAGTAATATCTTAAGTAGCTCCATGACCTTCCTTTACCTTTCACAATAATGGTTGTATGATGACATAACAAATTTGTATCTCATTTTGATAAGACCCTAATATACCTCAAGTGTTTGATTTTAACACAATTTAGTTCTTGGATAGTTATAAGAAGCAATTATATCTTAATTTTATCTACAAATGTTCTAAAACATAATCCAAATTTGTTCATTCTATTATTTTTTGTTAAACCATAATGTGCAATCTTTCTCTCTTTGTGATAAATAATTGTATTTTTGAAAAATGTTTAGGATAGATAAAATCATCTATATAAGTTGGGTTAGTGTAGGATCATGGAGGGCCAAAAAGTGGCGATGTGAAAAAAAATAGCCTTCTCCACTCGCTTAAAAATGCGAAAATCCGTGTTGAGTTTTTGCTTGGCCTGGGTGTCAGTACACCTTGGCATGGTAATTACCTAAGCAAATCGGATATCCGATTTTTATTTGTAATTTTAAATTAAAAAATATATTATATAATATATAATGTAATATAATGTAATATTATATATTACATATTATATAATATATAATAAATTATTATATTATATTATATATTATATAATACATAATATATAATATAATATTAGATAATATAAAATATTATATTATATTATATAATATAATAATATATTATATAATATATAATATAATATAATAATATATTATATATTATATTATTATATTATATAATCTAATATTATATAATATATATAATGTAATAATATATTATATAACTATATAATATTATATTATATATTATATTATTATATTATATAATCTAATATTATATAATATATAATGTAATAATATATTATATAATTATATAATTATATAATATATTATAATATAATATGTGTGTGTGTGTGTGTGTGTGTGTGAGAGATAAAAGTGGATGAAACTACTGAGATTATATTAAATTTTTTGTTTTTTACATGTCTGGTTCAAAGAGCACTGAAGGGAAAGAACCAATAATAAAACCCTTCAGTATTGCTCAAGAAAACATAGGCCTATCTACCCATTACAAAAGCCCATAGGCTCCCCAAAAAACCTCCCAGTTACATAGCCATCCACATTAGATATAAAGGAAGGTGCCTCAACTAGCATAGAAGTGAACATATCAAAATAGAACCAATGCCATCAACCCAGAACCATCCTGTCTACTCAACACATGTTTCTAGACCTCTGAATAGAATAAAACTCACAACCAGAAAAGAACCTATGATAAGTGAACCTGCCAGCACAAAAATGGTGAGCAAACATATGACAATCCAGATAAGAAGAAGAGAGGGATGTTGAAGACCCCGAGGAAGCAGAATAAGACTGAGCCATAAGGTAAGCCAAAGCAACAACCAAAGAAATAGCAGCAGGATGAGAAACCATCTGAAACACCAAGCTATCTGCAATTTCTAGTTCCTCAAAAACAACCACCAACCACCAATTTTAACAAGTACTCTCCAAAGAAAACAGAGCATTTTGTGTTAGTAAAAACTCATGCAAAAGAAAGAATGAATACCAAGACTACAAGCCTCAGTGAATATAAATAGAAGAAGAGACATCAAAAACATGATTAGCCCTCTGAATCAAGAAAAGGCAGCTCACAAGAAAATGAGTAGAAAATGCAGGAGCTCAGCGGATAATGAACAACCAATGATGAAGCATAATCATGTAGAAGAACACAACCTCCTCGCACATCACCCCAATCATGAAATGAGCAGCTCACAAAGGATATGAACAAACACAACATTGGGTGACTATGGAATGATGAGGCCAGTGCAACCAATCGCCACACATGACCCAAACCCCCGCCAAACAACCACCATGCCCACACCACAAAATCTAACAAGTTAATGATTACCAAAAAATGCAGAAAATCGAACACCATAGAAACCATTATTACCAGACACCATTCCTCAGAGAAATTAAAACACATCATAAAATGAGCTAGAGTCACCCACTAATAAAATAACAACAAATGGAACCAAGGCCCAAACCAAACAACCGATCAGAACATACTTTGGACATAGCAGAATTCCCCCAATCACCAAACAGTAAAAAAGCCCGAGGCACAAAAGAAATGCAAGAAACATAAGGTACAAGCCAAACAAAAGTAGCCCCTTCACCCTCCATGCTCAGTGAGGAGATACTACCGAATATACCCACAACAAAGATGTTGCCATAAGGCACGACAACATCCTCCTTGTAGCCATATGCGAAAGAAAAACCACACCCAACAGGGAGAAGGAAGAAGAATACTACAACACAGTAATTTAAAATAATATAATATAATGTTATTTTAAAATAATTTAAGTATAAAAATTGGATATCCGATTTTCTGAGACAATATATTTTGACTGTGACAGCCCGTGAGTCATTTTTAACCCACGGGCTGCGCGATTTTATAGAAATCCGATATGCAATTGCATTTGATATCCGGTGTTTTGCCTAGAAAATGCTAAAAAATAGATTGAAAGGTAAGATTTTTATTGTTTTCAATCATTTTCATTCAATTTTTGTATTTTTTTTAATGTTTATTTGTTTTTCATTGAAAATATGGGTTTTTTCATGAAAACTAGGTTTTTTTAAGTCAAATACAAAATTGTTTAAATTTGTTAACTAAATTCAATTGTTTACATTCATTTAGGTTAAAAATGGGGGATAACAATGAAAACATTGATCAACCACAACCACAACAACCAAACCCTCCTTTGCCAAACCCCCCCTCAATTCAGGATTTGATTGCACAAAATTTGAATGAATTGAGGGGGATTGCAGATGTATATCATAGGATCTCTCATCTAAACCCAATGTTTGATCCTCTCACGTCGATCAAAAAGAGTATGGAAACCATGACTAGGGAGCACAATGTCGCCCTTTTATGGTGAGATTCTATGAGGGAACAATATGCGGATGGCTTGTCGTATAAGGAGATCAAGGATCTCAAGATATCGAAAGCCGATATCGCCTCATTGTTTGTGAATCCTCGCACTGGTCAACCCGTGGACCCCAAAAAACCAAAACTTTCTATTAAATGGTGCACAAATGATGGTATTGTGAAAAAATTTTGGGATCGTTGGTGGATGGTTTTCGACAAACCACCCAACAACAATCTTGATGTCCCCTTCTACTTCATAAAAAAATTGTATGCTGAGTTTGTTTTACGCAAACATGTGAACTACTTTGGCATCTAACCTTTTCAGGGTGTGGGTTTAGGTATGCCCCAAAATAGACCTAGGGCAGTCATAGTAGTCCACGACCCATATGTCCCCCCTCCTCCTATTGATCCCCCACCTCCAGTGCAACATCCAGATATCATTTGTGAGGTGGCTTCATGGACCATATCGGCTATTCACTCTTTGAGTAGCCTTTTGGTTTCTCAGGTTGGGTCAATAGCTCAGCCTACTTTTAATGGTAGCAGTGAATCCGATGGCATTGACACGTCATCCTCGGCTCCACACATATGCATGCTCCATAGTTGTGTCATGTGTGGGCAAGTATGCATGTTGATCCTCCTACTGACAGTGCAGATTATGAGGTGCATGAGATGCATGATGCACCAGATGTTATGACACAGACTGGAGGATACCCTGGGGAGTCCTCACATGCTAGAGGCGAGGAGGCACCGTCATCATACATTGATGATGTAGTAGTAAGATTTGTATTTTCACAGTTCATGCTATATTTTAAATGAATATTTATAATCTAGATAATATTAAGTACTAATTTTTATTTACATGGTCTATTTAATAGTTGATGACTGAGGAGGAGTTGAGATATATTCAGGAGGGCACCTTGTCGGCCATTTCATTTGGCCTTGATAGCTTGACGATACATATATTATTGCACCTAGTCGTTTGTATTTCATTGTACATTCATGGTCATCATTTATATTGGTATTAATTAGATTATGTAGTAACTTGCATGTATATCTTATTTTACTCTTGTAGGGCACAAGCAGCATCAGTGCGGGGCAGTGTGATTTAGGATCTGGTAGTGTAGTTGGAGACAAGGGAAAGGTAATTGAATGCAAATATGATTGAATGAATAGTTTAAATAACTTATAGTGATTATACACATCTAGACATAGATTGATAGTTTCATATACTTGTTGTGTATATGTACAGAGAATTCTTGGCTTCACATCCTTGATGACTACACCCAGTATACCTGAAGATGAAGAAGAAGAAGAAGAAGAGATACCTCGAGTAGATGTGTGTTTATTTTATTTTGTGTTTAGTAGATATAATTTGTTATTATCAGTGACAATTATATGCTAACTTGTATCAATGTCATGTTTCTGAACATATGTAGGTTGTGTATGAAAATATTGAAAACATACCTCCTCTACCGAAGACATACATCAAGAGTCCTGCAAAGCCAAAGAGAAAACATGGAGACGAGGTAAACATGAATATTTCAATTATAGTTCATTTTTATGTTAACTTTTTGAATGTGAATTATATAATATAACTAATATTAATCATGGTTTGTTTTTCTTGTACAAGATCCTTCAAAGCCGAGCAGTACGGTGAAGAGGATTGATTTTGATGATCCATCAACAACTTAGGATGTTATAGATAGTTTTGGGATGCTTACATGTCTAGTTGGCATGTATATTTTGTATATGGATATACATTCACGTATTTAGACATACATTTTGTTTGAGTTGGCGTTTATGCCATATTTGTGTATGGACATACATTTGTAATCATTTGACATTTTAATATATACAGAAGTTGATATTCGATCATATAAATTGTTGCTCATCTATGCATGATGTTATCATGGAAACCTTTAATCTTCATTCCAATAATTAACAATGGTTAATAATGGTTATTTAATGAAAAATACAATTAATTTCATTTCATCATAAGTGTTGTTTGTATAATGAACAATACAATTCATTTAATGAACATACAATATAATATAATACAATTCATTTAATGAACAATACAATTCATGAACAATATAATTCATTTAATGAACAATACAAGATAATTAATTTAATGAACAATACTTGATACAATTTATTATTACCCTATGCATGGTCCTATTTTGCCCCCCCACTCGGTCGAACGCTCGGGGTCATACCCTACCGACGTCGTCCCTTGAACGCCCTAAGTGCTAAAATTGTCAAACTTTGATGGGCCCTAACTCAAAATCCGTGGCACCTGCAAACAATTGGTTTGAACCTACGAGGCCATGAGAGGCGTCCCTACAAAAGCCTATCTCGATTTTTCCCTATGGTTTTATTAGGGCAGCAATTTTTCGGTTGGAAAAAAAATCGTCAGTCTCATTCATTTGAATGTTGTCGCGTGGCCAATTTCTCGTTCAGCTCATCACGATGACAAACTGTCGGCTCTGACATGTCTAGTTAGGCATTATTACCCTATGCATGCTCCTATTTCCCCCCCCCCCCCATTCGGTCGAACGCTCGGGGTCATACCCTACCAGTGTCATCCCTTGAGCGCCCTAAGTGCTAAAAAATGTCAAACTTTGACGGGCCCTAATTCAGAATCCGTGGCACTTGTGAACAATCCATTTGAACCTATGGGGCCACGAGAGGGGTCCCTACAAAATCCTATCTCAATTTTTTAATTTTCCCTACGGTTTTATTAGGGCAACAATTTTTTGGTTGGTGAAAAAATCGTCAGTCTCATTCATTCGAATGTTGTCTCGTGGCCAATTTCTCGTTTTGATCATTGCGATGACAAATCGTTAGCTCTGACATGTCCAGTTAGGCATTATTACCCTATGCATGCTCCTATTTTTCCCCCCCACTCAGTCGAATGCTCGGGGTCATACCCTGCTGGTGTAAATTGTCAAACTTTGATGGGCCCTAACTTGAAATCTGTGGCACCTGCAAACAATCTGTTTGAACATATGGGGCCACAAGAGGGGTCTCTACAAAAGCCTATCTCAGTTTTTCAAGTTTCCCTACAGTTTTATTAGGGCAGCAATTTTTCGGTTGGCGAAAAAATCGTTAGTCTCATTCATTCGAATATTGTCTCGTGGCCAATTTCTCATTCTGCTCATCGCGATGACGAACAATCTGCTCAGACATGTCCAGTTAGGCATTATTACCCTATGCATGCTCCTATTTTCCCCCCCCACTTGGTCGAACGCTCGGGGTCATACCCTACCGACGTCGTCCCTTGAGCGCCCTAAGTGCAAAAAATTGTCAAACTTTGACGGGCCATAACTCAAAATCCATGGCACCTGCAAATGATGCGTTTGATCCTACGGGGCCACAAGAGGGGTCCCTACAAAATTCTATCTCAGGTTTTCAAGTTTCCCTATGGTTTTATTAGGGCAGCAATTTTTCGGTTGGCAAAAAAATCATCAGTCTCTTTCATTCGAATGTTGTCTCATGTCCAATTTCTCATTCTGCTCATCGCGATGACAAACCGTCATCTCTGACATGTCCAATTAGGCATTATTACCCTATGCATGCTCCTATTTTACCCCCCCACTTGGTCGAACGCTCGGGGTCATACCCTACCAACATCATCCCTTGAGCACCCTAAGTGCTAAAAATTGTCAAACTTTGATGGGCCCTAACTTAGAATCCACGGCACCTGCGAATGAGCCATTTGAATCTACTAGGCCATGAGAGGGGTCCCTACAAAATCCTATCTCATTTTTTCAATTTTCCCTACGGTTTTATTAGGGCAACAATTTTTCAGTTGGCAAAAAAATCGTTAGTCTCATTCAATTGAATGTTGTCTCATGGCCAATTTCTTGTTCTGCTCATCACAATGACGAACCGTCGGCTCCAACATGTCCAATTAGGCATTATTACCCCACGCATGCTCCTAATTTTCCCCCCCACTCGGTCGAATGCATGGGGTCATACCCTACCGACGTCGTCCCTTGAGCGCCCTAAGTGCTAAAAAATTATCAAACTTTGACAGGCCCTAACTCAGAATCCATGGCACCTGTGAACGATCTATTTGAACCTACGAGGCCATGAGAGGGGTCCCTACAAAATCCTATCTCAGAATCCATGGCCCTAACTTGTTCAATGAAAAATATAGATAAACAAGCATTACACTATAGACACATAATGATCATCAATATTTCCATGTATTGTATACACATAATTACCATTACACTTGCATGTGACATCCATGAAGGGATATGCAAACATGATTTTTTTTTCATTATCAATACAACTACACCAATGTACTCATGTACAGATACATTATATATCATCAATATAACTAAACCAATTTGCTCATGGACATTGTATATCATCATAACAAAGTTACATCAATTCACATCCATATACAAATACAACATCCCACTTCATCTGCATCAGACATCCTCATGTCTTAAGAGAAAAGCTTACATACAACAATGCTTGCATATAAATAAAGACCAAAATAAGTAACCTTTTTATGGGGAATGAATGTGCTACAAGAAACAAATTATAACTTAATACAAATTAGTTTGTCAAATTATAAATAGATCATTTGAAACATTTTTAAGACGTACAAGATTGTATAATTACGAAACTTACCAGTTTCTCTACAAAGTATACAAGCATAACTTTGAAGAAAGACACATGTTGATTAAAGCCCTTCTCACTGCATTTCTTCTTAATGGTTGAAGACGATGGTAGATATGGTCATTTCTAAATAGCAATACATTCACTTGACTTAATGTTTATGCATAAAATTTAATCTCATTAATGCACAAAGGAATATGTACCATCACCAAGAGAAGGTCTTGTCAATGGCATATGATCTAGCATGAACCTGTATTTTTAAGAATTATTATTCTACACATAAAATGCATGGATGAACATAAAGGCTTTATGATAATCACTTCAACTGAAATGCATGGTAATAAATGAAAAGGTGGGATTATATACCATAAAAATACATCCCTTTGAATTATATCAACAGAACCCACTATGTTGACGCAAAAATCATAATGTGATATTGTTGTATATCATCAAAAAAGACCTGCATGAGCATAAAGGTTTTGCGATAAGTATATCATCAAAAGTTGTCAAATAGTGCTCTCTAATAACAAAAATTATAAAGCTCATCAAATGCATGATAATAAGTCGTGTTGCAAAAATATGTCCCTTTTGATTATATTGAGTGTACCTGCTATGTGCATGCAAAAACCGTGTTGCCAAAAAAAAACGTTCATCAATCACTAATACATTTGGCCTAAAATTCCGATAGAGGTTTTCGACGGAGAAGGTATATTGTGAACAAATTTGATTTTTTGTTTGAAAAATTGCCCGCATTCGTCGGAATTCCGACGATAATTCAATATATGTTTTCGACAGAGAAGGAATTGGCAACGACATTTGTGTTTTTTATAAAAAGTGCCCGTGTTCGTCAAAATTCCGACGACAGCGGGCATTTTATTTAAAAAAAAGAAAAAGCCCAAGACATTTCAAATCATTTTCGTGGCCTCTTCCCATTCTCATGTTGCCGCCCTAGCAGCGTATTCTTGCCCACAGTTCCACCTCTGTCAAACCCCAACAACTGTATCAAGGTTGTGTCTGCGTAATGCCACGACCGATTTTTTCTGGGAGGATGGAGCCATAACCTTTCTCGAGTCAGCCAAACAATCCAATGAAGTTGGCTACCTCGCATCCTGAAGTGGGTTTTATATCTTGAACTGTTGTTAGAGGATCTCCATACAGAGGGAACAGAGCGAGCTAAAGATAATGTAGTATTGCTGGTCTTGCCTGCTTGTACAAAAGAATTAGGTTATTAAGGGTCAAACTAGTATGATTGGAGTAACAGGATCACAGGCATGGGCCGTTATAAAGGCAACAAAGGTAGTGACACCAACAGGAGTAGACTGTATTGCACTTCCACACCCGCTTACAAAGAGATACAAGCAAAACCTGGGCTTTTATTTAGCTCTCTATTACTCGGGCGAGATAACGAGCTGCTCTATTCAAGGGTAGGGCGAAGAGGATTTCCATGGTGTTTTTTGGTGAACTAAATTGTGTCCTTGGCAATCAATCACGAATTGAACATCTTCAAGGATGTGAACTGATAAATGCAATTGGAAACCTTGGCATTACTGATGCATATGTTGGTGCTCTCAACAAGTTTGGTCATGACCTTGAGAATATAGTAGAGCAAGTATAGTTATCTGTTAGTTTTGCGATTTCAGTTTACTTGTATCAGAAAAACATATTATGCCTAACTAGAGCATAACGACTTCAAAAGTTAATCATTTTGACATTAATTTGCAAGTGCAACACATATTGTTAACCAAGAATTAACTTTTTTGAGTTTATTGCATATTTTACACATAATTGCTATAAATTCCTTTACCATGGATGAATATCAAACTGTTAATTCCTTCAATTTGAATGTAACTTGTAGATAGGGTAGGTCCAATATGTATTTTGAGCAATTATGTAATCTTAAGGTGAATTATTCTTAAGGCTATCAACACATGTAATCTGCTCTCCAACATTTGGTGATCTCTCTCTCTCTCTCTCTCTCTCTCATGTGAACTTGCTCCTCATCTATTGTGTGAAGGTTGGTTGTTAGGTGACACTAAGGATAAATATTCAAAAAGTATAATAATTACACTAATACACATATCACTCTCATGCCTTCCTTAATCTGATATAAGGTCCCTCTAACCTGTTAATGCATGATAGCCTCGGTAAGATAAATGATTGAATGAGAGATAAATGAAGTCTCGCATTCAATCATCTATCCTATTGATAAACTATGATGAAGACTTCAAGCTATTGCTCCTTCATTTGATGATCATTCTTAAATTTGTATATATTCAGCCATACTTGCAAAGTTCGATCAATGCTTAACTACCAATAATCATCTGTTGTAAATCTCATAGCATAGAATACCGATTGGTATCGGTTTACATTAAAACCAATGCACTCCGATTAATATCGGTTAACATATTAAATATGAACACCAATTGTTATCAGGCTTAACCAATGCACTCCAATTAATATCTGTTAATATATTAACTGTGAACATTGATTGTTATCGGGCTTAACTAATACATACCGATTAGTATCAATTGTCTTGCATATGATAGACACGTCGATTAAGTATCAGGTGGTTTGTTAAGTGATATACACCGATTTAGGTTTCTATCCTCCTCCTTTGTTGACATCCCCTCCCCCATTGTCTAATATATCTATGATTTTTCCAACAACTTTTAATATCACAACAAGAGATAATTTTGTATTAGTTTCTTAAAGCCAACTTCATTACTCTCCCCTTGAAAAATTGAAGAAAAAACCATAAACAAAATTAGGACAATCCTTTTTTCAAGCATCATCAACTATTCCACTAATGAATATCATGATTTGGAGATTAAAATTCAACAACTTATTGTAGTTCTAGTAACATTTAAATAATAGGTGACAGTGAGTTATACACCCATCATATCCCTTCTAAATGACATTTATAACCTATTATGTTTTTATCTTTCTATATGACATTGGTAGCATAATTACCTATTAGGGGCTCATTGTCATTCATGGTACTACGATTTCATGTGCAATCATACTTGGGAGGCAACGTAATAGCCTAGTTCTTCTTGTCTCTACATTGTGGAGCAAGAATAATAGTCAATTGTTCCTCTTTTTTAAGGATCCACTTTACCTTTGTTGATTTTTATCTGTTATAACTTGATATCCTTTCTTGCATAGAATTGTCCTAAATCCAAATTCTCTCCTTGCTTGGACGTGTGTGTTCCTTGATTAGGACCTCTTTCATTGTTTTGTAGGCAAATAAACAAAGACATCGACCTCATATAAAAATGGCTAATTGAAACCACTTCATATACACAAAATGTCTCCTTGCACTGATCGAGCCTAAAAAATGTGACACCCTTGTTCAACAAGGGTTGATACTCTACAACACAATGCCTATCATTCATGAGCTCAAGGTGGTTTCTTTCATGCTCAATAAAAATATGATCAAAACTTTTTGTAGTTTCACCACCATCATAATATCATTTTGCTATTGTTAACATCATACATCCTCATGCTATGCTGGCAATTCATCGGGCTCTTCAATTTATTCACTCTTTATATGTTAGTGACTACCTTTAACTTATGAACCTTCAAATAAATCATCATAATGACCCCTTCACTATCTTGTGTTGAATGAAAATCCTTCAACTGGACTGCATTGTATAAGAATTTGGTGTGGATCTTTCATTCTTTCCTTGATTTGCCATTTTTTATTGTTCCACCCTACAATTTTGTATTTGAGGTATGTAAAATAGTTTCTCTATAGATTTTTTTTATCTCTCTGCATTCTTTTGGTTGCCTTCATTTAAATTATGTAATGTTTCCATAATATCCCTTTTACAACTATCTCTCTTCCTTTCTTTTGCAATTAAGAGAACACTTGAATTGTAGGTAGACCCCTTCAAATGACAGGGTAGGCTTCCTTTTATACCTAATATATGTCTTGAAAGCATTTTATCTTGATGACATTAAATTAATGTACTTTCTCTTCTATTTGGTATTGGTGGAGCAGAGGTTGCATTGCATCGACCTAGGATACATATTTCTGTAGATACAACACGAGTTAAATGTATCCCAGGTCGATGCAAAGCAACCTCTGCTCCAGAGATCACCAGAAAATAGAGAAAGAATTTTAATTTAATGCCATCAGGATAAAAGTCTTTCAAGATAGATAAATGGTATGCAATTGTATCTATTTGGAATGCATTACCCAAACAACACAATTGATCAGTCGCCTTTGAAAAGAAAGTGGTATGATGAAATCTTTGGGCATAAAATAGATGAAATGCACTCCATACTGCTGTTGCAGAATATTTTGGTCGATGATATTTTTAAAATAGGAAAAGAAGGTGTATGGAACAACCAAATTCTTATCATTATAAACAATTAATATTTTAAGATCCTTTTATGATGTGTAAGTTGAGAATATTTTATAAAAGGTCCCTAAATGAATACACTTTAAACTGATTCTAGCAATGACTATCGATGTAGACAAAATGAATGCTTGTTGGATTAGGATGGTACCCAAAATCTACTATCAAAAGGTTGTCAAAAATTCTTGGGACTAGGAGGTGTGAAATGACCTACTCTTATGCTTTTCATGCCATCAAAATTTGAGTTTGATTGTCATCATTTACTTTGCCAAATTCTTCACATGTGACTCTTGAATCTATTTCCTACACACAAAATGATGAAAAATAGGTTTTTTTGATGGGGTATTTCCTAGGTCAAACCTCGGGTTGTGAATTAAACTTGAAGTATAATATTTTTCTTTTGAGGGAAAGGACAGATCTAATCTAAAAATGCTTAAAATTGAACATGATACCTTGATGAATCTTTCTTGAATCCTCACACAAGGTTTTAGGATGTCATGTAGATTGTTGATCATGAATGTTGTGCTTTAACTTGTGATGCATAGGAAGGGTGTGATAAATGAACCTTTAATATTTATAAGGGAAATACAAGGTCCAAATCCCTAGGCCTACTAGCACCCAAATGGCTCAAATAGGTCAAATGCAAACCAACACTTTTTCAAATAATTCAAAAAGTATGGAATGTTTTTACTACCTCCAAATAAGTTGTTTTAATTGGTTTTGTGGTTCCAAGAACTTGTTTAAGTGCAAAGCCCTCTTTTTAGCCTACTAGGCATAGTTGCCCAATTAGCCCTCCAACGAGGAAAATGAATTGTTTTCTCTCAACTTTCCCAAACAAATAAACAAAAAATTTGGATATTCAGACATCCATTTGCCTTCTCTTCAACATACCATAAGATTGCATATGGTTTCTTTGGAGAGTATATGCTGTCCTGTAACTATGCATTGTTTTTGGACTCCAAAAATGACAGTTTTACAAAGGAAGTATATAACGTTTTAACTCCCTGACTCCCAAACTCTCAAAATTCATCCAATATTATTCTCATATACCTTCTTAGATGCACTGTTTATGCAATTATTTACAAGTTTTAACCTTCTTAGATGCAAAATCCCTTATTTAGCCTCTCACAAACCCTTAAAAGTAGGGTTTCTCATATACCCCTCTTCCAAACACTATACCATCCAAATGATGATGGATTCGCCTTTCATTTGAAATTTATAAACACTTTCAATCATAAAATGTGCCCCTCCTTAAGGTGGATTTGCTACTGTTGCTCCTTAGCAAGCAATTTCTCCACTCTTACATTCGCTATTTTGGTGATCACCCCAGTTCTCCACCCAATCTGCACATCAACCTATTATTAATTTATTGTACATGTTAGAGGAGTTCCATCCCATGAATATTAGGCCTTTTACATTCATGGAATGACCATTCTCATTGTAGATCAACCAAATCAAATGCCAAATTGCACAAATCTATTAGAACAGTCAATGCAACTAGTCTAAAGTCTGAGACAAATGGATTATCAGTGCATCTTCCCTGCAAATAAGATGTTTAAGGTCTCTTCAATTCATTAGGAATTATAATACACACTCAAGACAAAGTTACCATAAGCCAAAACACCAAAAAATTTCATGAAAACATAAAATTGTTGTTATTGCTTGTCCTAGTCCGTACACTAGCATTCTCTGCCATACAAAGCATTACATCAACCATTTGATCAAAAAATCTTAATTGCTGATACACAAGGTCATGAAGTAATCTATTGAACTTGCCTAAACTCTTCTAGACTCCCTAAGCCATAAATTCCTATTACATCTTTTTGTTGGTCCTAAGGTTCTTACCAGGCCTTAGGACAAATTACAAACTTATTACAATTTTCATCATTAAAGGCCATAATGGACCTTAATACATCATAATTGATTGGCTATTCACTCCTAAGACCTTCAAAAGTCTATAATGGCTTCATTGACTCCTTTGGTCTTCCAAATACATCTACACCAACTTGAATTCTCCTTCAATACTTGATGAATGCTTGATTGCTTGTTCACTTGGAATTGAATTGATTTTATAATTAAGGGATCACTTGAATTGTAGGTAGACCCCTTCAAATGATAGGGTAGGCTTCCTTTTATACCTAATATATGTCTTGAAAGCATTTTATCCTGATGACATTAAATTAAAGTACTTTCTCTTCTATCTGGTATTGGTGGAGCAAAGGTTGCATTGCATCGACCTATGATACATATTTCCACATATACAACACAAGTTAAATGTATCCCAGGGTGATGCAAAGAAACCTCTGCTCCAGAGATCACCAAAAAATAGAGAAATAACTTTAATTTACTGCCATCAAGATAAAAGGCTTTCAAGACAGATAAAATTTGAGTTTGATTGTCATCATTTACTTTGCCAAATTCTTCACACATAACTCCTGAATCAATTTCCTACACACAAAATGATGAAAATAGGTTTGTTGATGGGGGATTTCCTAGGTCAAATAGGTTTGAATATACCTTGAAGTGTGCAATATGGAAGGTTTGTATTCTTAATCTCCTGCCCATTTCTCCTTCAATGGAAATGGAAGTGTGCTTTAACTTGAATTCTCCTTCAATGCTTGATGAATGCTTGATTGCTTGTTCACTTGGAATTTAATTGATTCAATAGTTAAGAGATCACTTGAATTGTAGGTAGACCCCTTCAAATGATAGGGTAGGCTTCCTTTTATACCTAATCATACATAAAGTGTTTGAATTTTTTCTCACACATGAGGCAAGAAATGAGGGGTCATATTTTGGGTCCCAATCACGAGTCTTGTCAATTTAGGATGTGACATGCTAAAGTGGGCATCAATGTCTCAAGATCAGATGGACCTTAAGTGATTGTCTCCCTTGCATATGATTTGTTTGGGTGATAAAATTCACCATTCTACTCACAAGAATTTTATTAAGTCTCAAATATAGGGAAACGAAAGGCTTCAAATAGAAAACTTGTACATGCAACTAAATCCATTGACTAATCAGAAGAACAAAATTAAGAAATGGTTCGATCATCTGAGAGATGTTGTAGACTTGCAACTCACCAACTACTTAGTTTTTGCGGGTAAGAATTTTTTTTGTTTTGGTTATGGTTGTGGTGTTTGTAGGGAGACATTTACAAATTTATATCTATTTTCACTATTTAATGGTTTATGGGTTTGTAATGGTAATTTAATGTTCTTTCATATTTTTGTATATATTCTTTATAATAGCCTATTATATTGATTTGTTCTATTATGGATAATGGTGTGGGTCAGATGGCTTTGCCATCAGTGCATGAAAGCATTGCAGGAGTTCTACTTTTAAAAATCACATGAAACATTTTTAATTTATTTGATTCTATGTTATTTGCAAAAAAGTTTATCAATGATGTTTCCTTTCTCCAAGAATTGTCTAGGATCTTTTTGTCAAATAATATGTAAAATCGAATGACTAAATATTTTCTTTACAAATGATTATTTTATTTAATTATCATCTGAGCGTGAATTAAAATTTATATCTGTACGGAAGTAGAACATACAAGCTGAAGACTCGTGTGCAAGTAAATTTTGTAAAAGAAAGCAAGCAGGCATTATCTTGAATGACATGGAAACAAGCTCATCAGTTGCCTAGAAGAGAGCAATTGGAGAAAAGTAGAGGAAAGTGTTAAAGGGTGATAAATACATAGAGAGTATGCAATACAAACAAACAATGTCTGGAGTGTGTGATGTGACGTCTCTAATTTATGTCCAGAGGGACTAATTGATTTTGGAGTTCCTACGAAACCTATTGGGCCACGCTTGGAGGAAATCAATGTGTTCATGCAAGGAGCACCTTTTTTCTATTATGAGAATGATTCTTTTGCACCGAAGGATATTTGGAAGGCAATATCCAAAAATTTCTATTGTGTGGAACCAGAGTTGGGGGACTCGAAGTAATTTTCAGCTTTCAAAAGACCAAGAGGTTATGTACACAATCTCCCAATAGAAGGGCGATTTCAAGCATTACCTCTCCCCCCCATGACTATTCAAGAAGCACTTCCTAAAACAAAGGACTATTGGCCTCCATGGGATCAAATAAAAAAATTGAAGCATAGACTCTAGACGATGTGGTGGTGTCCTTTGTGAAGAACTCTGCACTATAATTGAAAATTCACGAGGGAAACTGCAAGATAGTGAACATAAATACATTCTTGAAAAGTGGGAAGAATGGAACTTGGTTTGGGTGGTGTCAAGTCAGGTGGATCCTCTAGAGGTTGACGAGATATAAATCATATTAGGATTTGAAAAAGATCGCACTCGTGGAACTTCGTGTGCGATTGATCGATTGCGTTGTTTGGGTAATGAATTCCAAATAGATACAATTGCATACCATTTATCTGTCTTGATTAAAGCCTTTTATCCCGATGACATTAAATTAATATTCTTTCTCTTCTATCTGGTATTGGTGGAGAAGAGGTTTCTTTGCATCGACTTGGAATACATTTAAAGTTGCAAACATGGATTGATAATGAGAGGATGAGTCCTATTTATAGAGGAAATAGGGAGATGAAGGGTTGAGATTGAGTTGATTGAGCAAGGGCTAGGATTGCATAAGGAGGGCTTGATCCTCAATCCATGTTTGCAACTTCTACCAGTGCCATGGTGACAAGTGGCATCATGAGAAGGCTTGAGAGGAGAGGGAAGAAGCATTAAATGCTTGAGGTGATATGAGTGTAACCTCATGTGGTTGAGTTTATTAGATGAAGGATTTATCCAAGGGGTAAATGAATGTGCAAGGGTTAAAGGATTACCTTAGTCAAAGCATTAAATGCTTGAAGAGACTTGAGGGTTAGATGGATGGTTGAGTTAAAGAGAGTCTCTAACCAAGGGTGAAAGATGGGTTAGTTAGATTAAAGCCTTTAAGGCTTGAGGAGACTTTGAGGGTTAACTTGTTGAAGGGAGAATGCCTTTAAGGCTTTGTAAGAGCCTTAATTGTTTTGAGAAGCGACTCTTCCCTAATCCCTTAATTTTATGAATGTGCACACACTTAGGAGAGAATTAGGCTAATTTAGAAGGGATTAGAAGAAATTAGAAGGTGGGTTTAGTGAGCAAGTGGGTATTGTAGGAGAATGCAAGTGGGTGAGAATAAAGGGGATTTTAAATAAATGATTATTTATTTAAATATGAGGGATGGGTTTTTAAGGATTTAAATAAATATTGATTTATTTAAATGTGAAAGACAAGATTTAAATAAATGTTAATTTATTTAAATGTAGGAGAGGGGGGGGGGGGGGGTTTAACTAAATGTGAGGGGAGATTTAATTAAACAAATATGATTTATTTATTTAATTAATAGTTTGAATTTTGCTAGGTGAATTAAATTGAATAATTTATTTAGTTAATAGTAGAAGAGGGTTGGGGTAAATTAATTAAATATTAATTTAATTAATAGTTAAAAAAGAGGAAATGATTAATTAAATGTGAATTTAATTAATATTTGGATGAAGTATATTTAAACAAATATAAAATTTATTTAATCAAGTGGATAGAAATGGGTGTCTACAGTTCTTATCATCGTATGTACATGGGGGTAAGTGCATCAAGATGATATACAAAAAAGGAGGTATAAGTGGCCACATTTTTAAAATAAGCTAAACCTAAACTTGGAGGAGCAGTTTGAGATTCATGCACTAAAAATTTGAAGATACCAAAAGAACAAGAATTCTAGCACTCTAAATCTGGTTTTTAAACTACTAAAGTTTTTAAAAAATAGATAAGATTAAGAGGGTCAAATCATTCCCATACACAAAATTATTCCTGTTTTTTCAGCAAAACATAACATAGTGTTAAGTGTGCAGGTGAAACTTTTTATAGTTTCATTTAGTATTTTGAAAAACCCATTGGTATAAATATAGTTAAGAATGAGTACTATAAGTTGTGTATTTTTTATAATTTTTCCTTAATTATTTTTTTATGATTTTCCAAAGTGCACACATCCTGAAAAATCAAATGACTAAGTGTACAAGTCACGTAACTTGCAAAACAATAAATAAAAATCCAATTTATTTTGAATGTGTAAAGAATAGAATGTAGAATAATGATATATATATATATTTTCAAATTTGGACAAGTAGGTCAAAATTTATTAAAAAAGTGGTACACACAAGTCTCTGATAAGTATGAAAACATTAGTGAAAGAAATTAAAAATGAATATGTTAAATGTTGTTAAAATCTAGAAGAATATATGGGTAGAAAGCTTAGAAGATGCGTATAAATATGGTGGTAATTTTACTAAGACCCATTTTATAATCTATAAACCCATTGACAAGGAAGTTGAAAATAGGAATAGAAGAAAAAAAACACATCAAAATGATGGAAATGAAACTCCCAATCCTAAGGCTTGTCATCCAAGGCCAAGTACAAGGCAAAATATGTATGTGTTATTTGAATTAAAAATGCATACGTGTTTTTATGAGAGGAAAACATGTATATGCACATTTTTCTCAATAAGCATAACATGTATGTCTTATGTTAAACAAGCCAAACTTGTAGGTGTTTTGTTGATACTAAGTGTTAGAGTAAAAGGTTAATTTCACTTAATTGGTTTAATTAAGTCACCTTTTATTCCTTCTTAAGATTCTCTTAGTTATGCATTGTATGTATTTTATAATTACTCTAATTATTAAATACATTCTCATTTAGGGTTGCACAATCTCTTTTTATAAGGATTGTATTGTATTTCTTTTTTATTCCATCTCTGAATGATAATTTCCTTCTTTAGAGCCATTGTTGGTTTTCTATCTCCATTCTTCTCTTGTGATAGGTTTTCTTGCATACAGGTGATCTTGGGTTGTGAGAAGTTGCATTTCTCAACTTCTTCATGGTATCAGAGCTCAGATCTGCTGCAGCTTGTTCTTGATTTGTTGAAGAATTTTTTGGAGCTTTGAGGGTTTCAGATTTAAGAGGTTTTTTATTGGATCTAGGGGTAGCCTTTTTTATGGTAATTTTGGGCTCAAACAGACCATATGGTTGTGCTTAGAGCACCCAAAAACCCTTATTTCCATATATAATTTGTCAAATTTGGAAAAAAGTTGACTTCTGGGGCAAATTTTTTTTGCTCAGGGCTGTGCAACTCCCTTCTGCACGTGGATCGAGGCAAAAAAATTTTAAAAAATCAAAAAAATTGTTCTAGGCAGTTTAATGACATGCCTAGGCTAATGCGGTTCCCTAATCACTGCGGTGACCACAACCACTACAGCGCCTACTACTGCCGACGATTTATTAGCCGTGACGGTCATCAACAGGTCCAATGGTTCATTAACTGCTGCGACCAGTGGTAACCATCGCTGCTGACCGCTAGTGGTATGGTTGTCAATTGCAGTCTACCATTGTTGCCCGTCGACCGGCCACCACTACCGCCGCTGGTGCACCACCCTGATTCGCTGCCTCCACTCAGCCTGAGCACCACCGACACCAGCTGCGCCGCCCACTGGCCACTGGAGCTCCACTTGATCCTTTTTTACATGCTTTTTGATACGGGGGTGGTTATTGGCCATAACTTGGGCAAACAAAGGCCTTTTTTGACATATCATATATTGTTGGAAAGCTCTTTTCAAGAACTATCCAGATATAGAGGTGGCGTTTAAAGATTTTTTCATTTTGTACCTTTTTTACTGGCAAAGTCAGAGCTCTTTTCTGCACTTCAGGAGCCATAACTTGTGCAACCGTACTCCTTTTTTGGAAAACAAATAGGAGTCAAAAAGGTCTTGGCAAGCCCTATTCAGATTTGGGGTTCATTTTTCTATCATTTTTACCAGGTACACAAGATATTGTTTGAAACACTTTTTTTGCTCTTTCTTTTCTTTTTGGCTCTCAGATTGTACTAGGGTTTAGTTTTTCATCTTGTGGGGGGTGTTATTTTCTACTTTCTATAATTTACTTTAGAAAATCAGAACACCTAAAACTAAAAAAAAAAACCCTTCTCCATCCTTTGTCTAGTCTAAAAGATCACTTAATTAAAAAACACCAGAGCAGGTACACGTATAGGTACAAGTACAAATGGTAGATTCTTCAGTTGAGCTTCTTACATCACATAACTATCACCTCTGGAAAGATCGTATGATGAGGCTTCTCAGATCAAGAGGGTTGTGAACCTATTTGGATGATGCTCAGCCTCAGTTGTAGTGTCCTTTTGAGATTCTTCAGCACAAGAATGAGATGGATAGGGCTATGGGTGTCATCTCCTTACATGTTTCAGACAGCTTGATTTTTCACCTTGATGGTTTGCTCACTCCTCAGGCTATGTGGTCCAAGTTTGCTGATCTTTTTGGTACCATCAATGAGTTAAAAGCATTATAGATTGAGGCAGAACACTCTTCTTTGTTACCTAAGTCCTTTCCTCACATTGAGGACTTTCTGAACAAGTTTAAAACCACCATATCTATCCTCCATAGTTGTGGTAAAAATAAGACAGACACAGAGTGTATCTACCTGATTCTCTAAGCATCGAGGTCCTTATCAAATATTTTATTCTATATTTTATTCTACTATGGATGCCTTAGGTGCCTGTTTCACCATGTCTTCCTTTGATGTGTTCTGTGATCGCTTGACTTGTGAGCAGGCTCACCTATCTTAGTTGGACTGTCTCATAGGATCAAAGAACAAAGTGTTGGTTGCACAAACATCTAAAGAGACCCAAAAGCAGAAACCAAAGCCTAAGAAGGATTCAGCTGGCAATGAGAGCCCCTCCAAGCCACCACCTAACTCCGATTCTAAACCAAAGTCCTATCCCAAATAGGATAAATCTTCTAAGTCTGATGAGTCTTCCTCCAAGAGTAAAAAGAAATCAAAAGAACTTTGCAGTTTATGTGGCAAGGAAGGACATCCAGTTTCCCGACGTTGGAAACAATTAGAGCCTTTGGAGGAAGCCATGCAGCAACATCATATTTCTTCTCCTAAGCCTCCTTCCTCTTCTATAGGGAAAGGACATGCTCTTTCTATATGAGCTATTACTTATGCATCCACTTGGATTATTGATTCAAGGGCTTCTCACCACATGGCACACTCTCAACAGCTTGTTACCTCACTTGCTCACAATGATACTTTACATATTGTAGTTGGTGAATCCGTACAACTTCCAGTTTCAGGTTCAGGTACTGTTCCATTGATAGGTGGTTGTATTCAGGATATTCTTCTAGTTTCTGACATTTCGACAAACCTCCTCTCTCTTTATCAGATTTTTCAATTTGGCTCTGGTAAAATAGTTGAGTTCTCAACACATGATGT
Organism: Cryptomeria japonica; assembly: GCF_030272615.1. NCBI lineage: Eukaryota > Viridiplantae > Streptophyta > Pinopsida > Cupressales > Cupressaceae > Cryptomeria > Cryptomeria japonica. The sequence goes on from NC_081407.1 coordinate 368,248,043, forward strand.
GGTTATTAGAGAGCTCCATGATCCTGATTTGGTTATGGCTACTTGTGGTGTTGATCCCAATTCTTAGTTATATAGGTTTAATGGCTTTGAGAGTCCTGATGGTTTAGGTGTTTCTCTTGTAGCACACGCTGATTCAGTGAGAAGACTCTGGTATGAGCATTTTGGCCATGTCAATTATAGATACTTATAACAGATGAGCACATAGGCACTTGTGATTGGACTCCCTCGGATATCTTGTACTGATGGTGTATGTTGAGGTTGTGCACTTGGAAAACATCACTGGGATCCTTTTCCTACAAGAAGAGCCACACGTGCTAAAACACCCTTGGATTTGGTACACATTGATCTTATGGCATTTCCGACTCCATCTTTTTCAGGGGCCAAGTATGTGCTCACATTCATTGATGGTTTCTCAAGACGTACATGGGTGTACTTTCTTAAGTACAAGTTTGATGTCTTTGATTCATTTCGAGTCTTTAAGAAATTTCTAGTCTTTAAGACATTTTTCGAGAAGCAATTTGGTCTTTCTATCTGAAGGATACACATAGATAATGGGAGAGAGTATGTGAATTAGGCTTTTATAGATTTTTGCACAAAGCATGGTTTGTAGCATCAGTTATCAGTTTCTCACACCCCTCAGCAGAATGGTGTTGCTGAGAGAAAGAAGAAAACACTAGGGGAGCCAATTGTATGCTTTAGTCATGTTCTATGCAGCCTGCTTTTTGGGCTGAGGCAATTAATTATGCCACTTATATTCAAAATCAGATGCCTCATAAGGCATTGCGATAGATGACTCCTGAGGAGGCTTGGTCCCATATCAAGCCCGATGTTTCAACATTCCAAGTTTTTGGTAGTGAGGTTTGGGAATTTATTCCAGATGCTTAGAGGAAAGCCATGGAGAGGAAGAGTCAACCACTTATATTTGTTGGCTACTATGAGGATGTTAAGGCATACAGGTTGTTTGATCTTGATTCCAGAGAGGTCTTGTTTAGGCGGGATGTCCAGTTTGATGAGCGTCTTCCTCAGATGGATTCTCCATCACCAGCTTCTCCTTCACTACCTCCTCCTCCCTCTTCATCTTTTGAGGATTCCTTATTCCTTGAGGATGATGCATATGATGGTCTGCCATCTCCACCACCACCACCACCTGCAGCTCAGCCTTTGCCCAAGTGGGCCTGGTTTATAGTTGATGTCGCTAGTTCTATGGAAGGTGATCCTTCAGATTCTTGTAGTACTCATGCACAAATATCTGGTTCTAGTCTTCTGAGTCATGCAATTTTGGATGATCTTCAGAAATTTTCAGAGGCAACAGGTCACCCAGAGTGGGATAGGGCCATGGATGAGGAATATTCTTCTTTGATGAAGAATCATCCTTGGGATCTTTGTACTCTTCCAAAAGGAAGAAAGTTGGTTTGGTGCAAGTGGGTGTACCGTACCAAGTATGTTGAAGATGGGTCTATTAATAAGTATAAGGCTCATCTTGTTGTGAAGGGGTTTTCTCAGGTGGAGGGTATTGATTACTCTGAGACCTTTGCTCCTGTCGCCAAGATGAATTCTATTCGCTTTGTACTTTCGCTTGCAACATCACAATGATGGATAATTTTTCAGATGGATGTGAAGAGTGCCTTCTTGCATGGAGAACACGAGGAGATCTATATGGAGCAGCCTCGGGGATTTGTATAGGATTCTTCTTTGGTTTATAGACTTCGACGTTCATTATATTGTCTCAAACAGGCCCCTTAGACCTGGTATGAGAAGACGGACTCTTTCTTATTTTCCACACTCTTCACACATTGTCATCTTGATCCCACAGTTTATATTCAGCATCAGGGGGGTGATATAGTTATTCTTGTGTTATATGTTGATGATCTCATCATTACTGGTAGCTCATCCTCCTTGATTCAGGATATTCAAAGAGGTTTGATGGAGCAGTTTGGGATGACAAATCTTGGACTTCTGCACTATTTTTTGGGTCTACAGGTTATTTAGTCTTCTAATGGGATTTCCATACTTTAGTAGAAGTATGCTCTCGATATACTTCACAGATGTGACATGCTTGCTTGCAAGCCTGCATCCACACCATTTCAGTCAGATGTTGTTTTGTATGCCACTTGTTCTACACCTTCCGTGGATTCTACCTTATATAGGTAGTTGGTTGGTAGTTTGTTGTACCTAACACATACACACCCGAATCTTTCCTTTGTGGTTGGTCTTGTCTCTAGTTCCTTCCATGATCCCCATGAGAGCCATTGGCAAGCTGCCAAACATATTTTGAGGTACATTTGGGGCACTACTCAGTTTGGCATTCACTATACTTCAGGATCCCCTCACATTGTTGGCTTCACAGACTCAGATTGGGCTGGTGATGCTCATGATCGACAGTCTACTTTTGGCTTTTTTTTTTGCCTTGGTTCTTTCCCTATCACATGGTCTTGCAAGAAGTAGTCTGCTATTGCATTATCATCTATAGAGGCTGAGTATCGAGCAACGGTGTTACCTAGTCAGGAGGTTTTATGGCTTCGACAGTTGATGACTGAGTTTGGGTTCCCTCCTGATAGTTCCACTATTCTTTAGTGTGACAATCAGAGTGCCATTCACATTTCCCGCAACCTAGTGGAGCATCAGAGGACTAAACACATTGAGCTTCACATGCACTTCATTAGATAGTTGATTTAGGATGACTTTCTCATCTTGGAGTACATACCTACAGAGGAGCAGGTTGCTGACATCTTCACTTAACCTTTCACATCTTCGTGCTACCTTTAGTTGTGATCTATGCTTGGGGTGAAGGAAGTTGTCCTTGGGGGGTCTCATTGAGGCCTTCCTTCCTTCATGTTTTTTTTAGCATTCTTTTTCCATCTCTTTTTTGGAGTAGATTTTTTCCCACGTGGTTTTTTCTATTTATCTAGTTTATAGAGATTTGGTTATGATTGGGTACCTCATCAGGCTTTTTTGTCAGGACCCAAATTTGCTTTCATCATGTAGTTGCATTTTCTTTCATGCATTTAGTTTGCAACTTCTCCCTAAGATCAGCTTAAGGGGGGTGTTAGAGTAAAAGGTTAATTTCACTTAATTGGTTTAATTAAGTCACCTTTTATTCCTTCTTAAGATTCTTTTAGTTATGCATTGTATGTATTTAATAATTATTTTGTTGTCAGGACCCAAATTTGCTTTCATCATGTAGTTGCATTTTCTTTCATCATGTAGTTGCATTTTCTTTCATGCATTTAGTTTGCAGCTTCTCCCTAAGATCATCTTAAGGGGGGTGTTAGAGTAAAAGGTTAATTTCACTTAATTGGTTTAATTAAGTCACCTTTTATTCCTTCTTAAGATTCTTTTAGTTATGCATTGTATGTATTTAATAATTATTCTAATTATTAAATACATTCTCATTTAGGGTTGCACAATCTCTTTTTATAAGGATTGTATTGTATTTCTTTTTTATTCCCTCACTGAATGATAATTTCCTTCTTTAGAGCCACTGTTGGTTTTTTTGTCTCCATTCTTATCTTGTGACAGGTTTTCTTGCATACAGGTGATCTTGGGTTGTGAGAGCTTGGATTTCTCAACTTATTCACTAAGTTTAATAAAAAAACAAGCCCCTCCTAGGCTTTTTAGTTGCAGAAAACACAAGCATGTTTTGAATGCTAATTATTTTGGCCTTCCCTTAGTTTTTTTCATCAGGATATTCACATAAAATATCATTTAAGTATGGGAAAATATAACCAAGTTTAAATTATATTTTATGTATGTATTGGGAGGATGTTTGAGAATGGTTTCAGATCTCTAGGAGTCATAATGCAGATTCTATATTTTAGGAGATTTTATAATTTTCTATATTTAGTCAAATTTTAGTAATCAAACAATTCCTATCATTATTCCATTGCTATCTCTCTGTCTCATGCTATTTGTCTGCCTCAAGTTATACACCTATCTATTTCACTATTACTCTCCTCCCCCCTCTTTACCTCTTTCTATCTCTTTTTCCTCTCTCCCTAAGCTTTAGATCATATAATTTCTTAGACTTGGTCAAATTTTATTAATCGCCAAGATCTTATTATCATTCTCTATATCTCTATTTCACTCTCTTTATCTACAATGATGTCTAGACCTATCTCTCTCCCTATCACTCTCCCTCTCCCCCTCTCTCCCCCTCTCTCCCCTTCTATCTCACTCTCTCTCCTCTCCCCAAGCTCTAAACCTATCTCTCTCAACCTTCACCCTACTCTTTATCTCCCCTTTCTTCTCTACCTACCTCACACACATTTTCTCCTCTTCATCTCACCTCTCTCTCTCCTTCACTCTCTAATTATCTCTATCTCCTCTCTCCCTCTCCTACATACCTACCCCCTTTTTCTCCCTACCTCTATTTCTCTGCATACCTCCCCCTCTCTCCCTCCCACTATTCCATGTTCCATCTATACTTATCTCTCTCACCCTTTCCTTCTTTGCTTATCTCTATCTCCCCTCTCCCTCTCTCTCTCCCTACCTTTATTTATCTACATAAATACCCCTCCCTCTCTCTCTATCGCTCCCCCCTTTATCCTTTCCTCTTTATTTCTCTTTGTTGGCATAACTGATGGTGTTGGTACAACCGGTTCATCAGTGAGTATTATCATTGATGACTAACACTTATTGGTGAATAAGGCCAAGCTCATAGGCAAGGAAGTGTGGTAAACCTCAATGGTTTACTCATGGCTGCAAATAGTATGGAGGATTCAGTGCTTCCCAAATATTCATTATTGACACACTTAAGCAGTGTGTTGTTCAAAGACTAATCGGTTGAAGGATAAATAGAGTAGCTGATCGGTTAGTCACGCATCCAATAGGTGTTGAGATTAGTTTCTTAAACTGATAGTTGAAATGATGATGTGGTAAAAGAAGGTGACTCAAATTGCAGTTTAGTAATCTTATGCGTGACCAGAACACTCTGGACATATAGGTGATCAGTTTGATTGATGATCAGTGACCAGTGGCAAAAGATGAAGAATTGCACTGGTGAACCGGTGATACAAGTTGAAGGATGATATACACTGAGAATCTCAAAGTAGTGATCGGTAAGTTGGATGCGATGACCAAATGTGAGTTAGTTAGGATGAGATATAATCAAACAAACTGCTAGTGAAGTCTACAACAGTTAGCAATTAGTTAAGGCAAGATTTGTACAGATTTTCTAGTTCGCATTAAATAGACAGAATACAACCCAGAAGTTGCTAAAATTATGAGTTACAGTGGCAGATAAGGATGAGTTGTGGTGAGAATGATGTAGAGCGTGCAGAGAAAGTGCGGGAATATTTGAGAAGATTTGAATTTTAAATCTATCGAGTGTTAGGTGTAAACTCATTTAGGAATCAACAGGTTTGTGTTGGCAAAATATGGTTTAAAGGTTTTTTGGCGAAAACTAAAAAGTTTGATCGTAAAATTGCTAAGTGTAATTTTGAAGAGAGGCAATCCAGCAAGGTAAGAAGAGTGCAAAAATGCTAAGTGAATAGCATAGTGGTGAAGAGAGTGTGTAGAGCTAAGATAGTGTGAAGAGTAGAGAAATAATTCATAGCACTAGTAGAGTGCAGAGCAAGTGTAATGCAGAGCACCAGTAGAGTGCAGAGCACCAGTAGAGTGTAGAGCAAGTGTAACCAATGGTCAAACCGAAGAGCTTCAATTGGATCTGATTAAGCTAAGAGTAGCTATTATAGGAGATCATTCTCTCTATTGTTTTCTAATAACTACAACAGTAAAATCCCTTAACCAAGTGGACTTTAATAGGGTCCTTTGTAAAATCCCTTAACCGGGTGACATCTTAATTGATGATCCTAAGTCCTTTAACAAGGCTACCTCTAACAGGGTAAAGGTTCTAACATGCCTTCAATAAAAACCCTTAACTAGGTGGCACCTGACAGTGTCTTTGTAATCTCCTAACAGGGATGGCTCCTCACCAAGTGTACTCCAGAAGAGTGCAGATTTTGTGAGTTTCTCCTCACACCATGGTTTTATCCCATTTGGATTTCCACGTGATAAACCTTGTTTCTCATGTGTGCATGTTTCTTATTAATGCTACCTTTACTGATAAGTATTAAGTCTGAGTAAAAACATTGATTAAGGTTAAATCTGGTAAAACTGATATAGTGTTGATTCACCCCTCCCCTCTCAGCACCGGTGAAGACCAACAATTGGTATCAGAGCCCTAGTCCTTAGATTCAGAAGTGCTTAATAGCTTAAGGAAAGATCCAAGATGATACGTAAGGAAGGCCCCAAGTTCTCTAAGGAGAATTACATGTTATGGTGTGGTAGAATGAAGCTCTACCTAAGAACCCTAGGAGATAAATACTGGAATCATGTAAGCATAGAGTACAATGAACCTACAGGGGTTCTCACTACAGATCAAATCAAAGAGAAGCAAGATAACATCACAACTATGGAGGTAATTACTAGTACTCTATCAGATAACGAGTACGTTGAGATTCAAGATCTGAAAAATAGCCTAGGAGATGTGGAATAAGCTGAATACTATTTATGGAGGAGATCCTCATGTACAAAAGGCTAAGGTGGACAATTGGAGAGGAAAATTTGATGAGATGAGGATGCAAGAAGGAGAGAATATAGAACAATACAACAAAAGAGCAAAGGATGTGGTAAATTCCATCATAAATGCTAGAGGAAAACTTGAGGAAGATGATGTGGTCAGCAAAATCTTGAGAACCTTGCTACCTCAATATGCCATAAGGGATTTTGCAATTCAAGAACTCGGATCTTTGGGAACAGTTAATGTTACACTTGACTCCCTGATCGGTAAGTTGTCTGCATTTGAACTGAGCAACTATGATAACAATATGCCAAAGATTAATGTTGCCTTCAAATCCTCCATGCCACTTGCACCAACAATGAGAAGAAAAGAAACTGGAAGTAGTTCTACTACAAGAACCAGTCATTCTCATCAACATGACAACTTGTTATCTGAAGAACAAGAACAAGATGAGCTTGAAGCACTAATAGAAAGAAGGCTGCCAAGAGGAAAAGGAAAGTACAGAGGTAAACATCTAGATGTCTTGACAAGGATAGGAAGGATAACTTTAGAAGATACAAAGAGAAGAGTGAGAAGGAGTGTTATCTTGTAGAAGAAGGAGTTACCAATGATAAATCAGAAGGATCTAATGGAGAAGGGATTGCATTTGTAGTGGTAAAGGAATAGCATAGAGGAAAATGATATGGCATTGATTTCTAGTTCAAAACAGTGTGGAGACTGGGTAAATGATAGTGGTTGCACTCACCACATGACTAGTGACAAGAACAAATTCCTCAACATGGAGGATTGCGATGGAGGATTGGTGAGATTCGGCAATGATACTCCCTGTGGAGTAAAAGGTAAGGGATCTATAGCCTTAAATGATAAAACCAATTGTGAAGATGTTTACTAGGTAGAAGGGCTAAAGTATAGTCTGTTAAGTGTTGCACAACTTAACAATAAGGGTTACCGACTAGATTTTAATGAAGGAATATGCAAAATAAGTGATAAATCAAGAGGTTTGATTGCTGCCAGTTAAAAAACTAAAGGTAATTTCTTCTACCTAGACACCACTATAGGAAGTTGCCTAATGGAAAAGTTAGAAGATAGTTGGTTGTGGCACAAAATATTGTGTCATGTTAATTTTGATAGCATAGCAAAGTTTATTAAAATGAAGTCTGTTAGAGGTTTGCCTGACATTATGAAACCTGAGAATGCTATGTGTAAAGATTGTCAACTAGGAAAGTTGATCAGATCTAGTTTCAACACAAATATTATTCATCTGAGAATATATTAGACTTAGTGCATATAGATTTGTGTGGTCCTATGAGGACTAAGAGTTTCTATGGGGACCGATACTTCATGTTGTTTGTAGATGATTTCTCAAGAATGATGTGGGCTGTATTCTTGAAAGAAAAATCTGAAGCTTTTCACATGTTTAAGGTCTTCAAGGCTCGAGTGGACAGAGGAACCAGTAAGAGTATGAAATGTTTGAGATCTGATGGAGGAGGAGAGTTCACCTCTCAAGAGTTCATAAATTACTGTGAAGAACAGGGGATTATGAGGCAAATATCTGCACCCAGAACACCTCAGTAGAATGGGGTTGCTGAAAGAAGAAACAAAACTCTAATTGATTGTGTGAGGACTCTAATGATTCAAAAGGATATTCCATAGGTCTTCTAGAGAGAAGCAGTGAGTACTGTTGTGTATACCTTGAACTAGATACAGGTGAAGAAGGGGACAAATAAGACTCCCTATGAATCATGGTCTGGATACTCACCCAATGTGAGTTACTTCAAGGTATTTGGAAGCAGGTGCTACATCAAGAAGGATGAGTACTCTAGAATGTTTGATCCTAAGAGTGATGAAGGAATCTTCTTAGGTTACTCCACAAAGAGTAAAGCATACCGGTGTTTGAACAAAAGGACCGGTAAGATTGTGAAAAGTGAAAATGTCAGAGTAGATGAGTTCTTTCAGAAAAATGAACATGACAACAAGAGTGAACTAAAGGACTATCAAGGATTCAATTGCACTGTATCGGTCGAACCTGCTACAGAGAATCCGAGTGTAGCTGCAAATGAGGAAGCATGTGAAGTAGAACCTGCACAACTGGTAGAAGAAGCTCCAAGAAATGAACTAACACCACCAAGGTATGTCAAAAACAATCATTCTGCTGACAATATTATTGTTGACAAAAATGCAGGAGTATTGACTAGAAGAAAAGCAAGGGAGAGTACCTGCCTTCTCTTTAAAATTAAGCCCGAAACAACAAAGGAGGCTCTGAAAGATGAAGACTGGATCAAAGCTATGGATGAAGAACTGAAGCAGATTGAGAAGAATGAAACTTGGACCCTTGTGTCCAGACTGGAGAACAAAAATGTGATAGGTACCAAGTGGGTGTTTAGAAACAAAATGGATGAAACCGGTCAAGTAGTAAGATACAAAGCAAGGTTAGTCTGTAAAGGGTATGCATAGGAAGAAGGTGTGGATTATGGAGAGACCTTTGTACCAATGGCCAGAATGGAAGGGGTTAGAATATTGCTTTCTTATGCTTCTTATAGGAAGTTTAAGGTCTACCAAATGGATGTCAAATCAGCATTCTTGAATGGTGTTCTAGAGGAAGAAGTGGACATTGACAAATTGGAAGGGTTTTCTTTAAAAGATGGAAGAGATATAGTATGTAATATGAAGAAGGATTTGTATGGGCTAAAACAATCACCAAGAGCTTGGTATGAGAGATTGCACTCATACCTAATAAGTATAGGGTTCATGAGAACCAGTGACAATAGTAACTTGTATTTGAAGATTGGAAAAGAAGGAAAACATCTAATTGCAAAGATTTTTGTAGATGACATCATATTTGGAGGAGATGGTGAAATGAGCAAAGGTTTTGTAAAAGAAATGAAGAAAGAATTTGAAATGTCCATGATCAGTGAAATAAAATTCTTCATTGGTTTGCAAGTATCTCAGCTAAAGAATGGTATATTCATTAGCCAAACGAAATATATAAGGGAAATATTAAAGACCTTTGGAATGGAAGATTCCAAACTTGTTGGAATTCCAATGGTTACAGGTTGCAAGATTTCCAAAGACGATGAGGCTAATAAAGTGAATGAGACACTATACTGACCCATGATCGGTAAGTTGCAGTATGCAGTGCACAGTAGACTAGATATAGCACAAGCAGTTGGCTTGGTTGCTAGATTTGCTGCAAATCCAAAAGAGACTCATATGGTGGCGGTTAAGAGGATATTGAGATACCTTAAGGGGACTGATGAGTATAGTTTCTGGTATCCATATAAGGGAAATTTCAACTTAAGTGTCTTCACCGAAGCAGATTGGGCATAAACATTGATGACAAAAAGAGAACTAGTGGAGGTCCATTCTTTCTTGGAGATAGGATTGTGTCATGGACAAGAAAGAAACATAATTGTATCTCTCAATCCACAGTTGAGGTGGAGTATATGGTTGTTGCAATCAATTGTACACAGGTAGTATGGATTAAGTAGATCTTGGAAGGTATCCAAGAAAAGGTGACTGAACCTATGGTGATACACTGTGACAATACAAGTGCCATCAATATATCAAAAAAACCCGATAATGCACTCCAAAACCAAGCATAATGCAATAAAATATCATTATCTTAGGGAATGGGTGCATGACAAAGAAGTTAGACTAGAATATGTGCCAACCAAGGAACATGTTGTAAACATATTCACCAAGCCACTACCTAAGGATACTTTTGAGTATCTCAGAGGTAAGCTAGGGGTAATTCCCGTGCATACTCTAAGGTGAGTGAAGATCGGAACAACATCAATCCGGTATGATTTTTGCTGAAAATTCTATGTATTTGGATTGATGATTATGGACTACTCCTATTAGGGGGAGCAGTCATTATAGTATGTGAAATAGGATGTCTAGACTACACTTTTGGCATTGTTGTCAAAGGGGGAGTGAATTCAGATGTAACATGAAGGAAGATGAAGTCAGATGTGACATGAATGGAAGCCAGTGAAAGGGGGACTAAGATCTTTACTTAAGATCTTTACTCAAGATCAAACAGAGCAGCTGATCGGTACAACAAAAGCATAAGTGATAGGTTGCTAAAAGAGAAGTTCAAAGTGTTGCCATCAATGCCAAAGGGGGAGACTGTTGGCATAACTGATGGTGTTGGCACAACCAATTCATCAATGAGTATTATCATTAATGACTAACACTTACCGATGAATAAGGCCAAGCTCATAGGCAAGGAAGTGTGGTAAAACTCAATGGTTGCAAATAGTATGGAGGATTCAGTGATTCCCAAATATGCATTATTGACACACTTAAGCATTATTTACACACTTAAGCACTGTGTTGGTTGAATACTAATCAGTTGAAGGATAAATAGAGTAGCTGACTGGTCAGTCAAGCATCCGATAGGTGTCGAGATTAGTTTCTTAAACTGACAGTTGAAATGATGATGCGATCACAAGAGGTGACTTAGATTATAGTTTAGTAGTCTTATGCATGACCATAACACTCTAGACAGATAGGTGATCAGTCTAATTGATGATCAGTGACCGGTGGCAAAAGATGAAGAATTACACCGGTAAAACGGTGATACAGGTTGAAGGATGATATCCACCAAGAATCTCGGAGTAGTGACTGGTAATTTTGATGCGATGACCAAAGGTGAGTCAGTCAGGATGAGATATCATCAAACAAACTGCTAGTGAAGTCTACAACAGTTAGCAATAAGTTAAGGCAATATTTGTGTGGATTTTATGGTTCGCATATGTAGTATCATAAAATTGCGACCCCTACAATTTTAACAACATTTGGGGTCCTCACCTTGGTGACGACATCTTCTTCCCTAGCCAAGACCTATTTATGCATTTCCAACCCTTCACTCTTTCTCCTTCATGACCCATGTTTTCTCTAGACCCTGCCCGAGCCCCAAAATAGGGCAGGACAGGGACATGGCGCCCCTATCCCCCTAGGATAGGGTTGTGGCACCCTTTTCCTCACCCCTTAGGGTGGCCCTATGTTCGGTCTACTCGATCTCCATGCACAATTTGTCTTCGAGGTTTGCAATTCCTCTTTATCGGCTTTTGGTGGTTGAAAATTAATCCTCGAGGCATGTATAAAAAGGAATTTGATACCCTCATTCATGGATGGATGGACAAAAGATAAACAGATAAAGAGCATAAGGAGAAGATACAAAATTTCAAGGTCATCATCAAGCATTCAAGAATCTTCTTCATTCATCCATTTGAGAAACATTACAACATTCATTTGCAAGCATGTGTGTGTGTTAGGGTTTTGTCATGTTACATGCCATTTCATACAACATTTGTAGTTACATTCAAGAAGCAAAGCAATCATCATCGACAAGTTGCAGATCTACAAGGTATACATTTCCATTGTTTACATTCAAGCATTTGCAATTACTTTCTTTCAAGGTTGATTCCTCAGCCAGGGTTTGACTGAGGCAAACCCCTATCCACAACCCCTTCTTTCTTCTCTTTTATGTGTGTAGGTTGTAGGTGCATAGCTATAATTGCAGGTTTGGTCTTCATTTGCAGAGATGGAAGAACCCTTTTCATTTCATGGATTTTGTGGCGGACCATGTACATTCACCCCACGGTCCTGACATATTTTCTACAAATTTGTAGGGAAGATCCGCGTCAGTTTAATAAGCTTAGATCCGAAGTTATAGCGCGATTTCAAAATGGTAGCTCCTCATTTCACTCATTTCCTCTTTGTTTTCCGCATAGTCAACAAGTCAACTTTCTCATTTACAAAAGAGGGTAAATAACACTTCAACCACTTGCAATCCACTCATAATTCACATCCTTGCTTCCCTCAGATTTGGATCTAGTGGATTCAAGCCCCTCTTTTGAATGTAAAGTTCCTTCCAAGTGAAAACCATCCTAGTGGCTTCCTTTCTCTCTCCTAGGTGGGGAGTCACTAAGATCCAATTTTCCACTTTACATTTTGGTGAACCTGACATCTTACTCATTAATTTTGATTTCTAATTCTTAGATCTAATTAATTGCAATTTGAATTTCAAATTTTCATTTTCAAGTTTGATCTATTTGCAAATTTTAGAGGTTAATTGCATAAAAACCCTAATTTTTCATTTTGAGAAAATTAAGCTTGTGAGGTGTAAAATTTTAATTGCTTGTTTCAGATCTGATTTCTATTTCAAAATTGCAATTCAAATTTGTCTCTTTATTCTGAAAATTCAGTGGCTAAATCATAAAACCCTACTTTTTAAGATTCTTCTATTTTCAACCTTTGACCACAAGTTTAACCGATCCAGACATCTCCAAATCAGCTTTTTTTTTGGATTTCACATTAAAATCATAATCTCTATCATCCCTCAAAATTTTGAAAAATTTGGTCAGATCGTGTGCGTTCCCGCCACGGTCCTCGACTTTTTTCCTGAAATTTCGAGAGACAGAATTGACTGTATTTTTCTGCTCAAAACCAGAAAATCACTGTACTTTATCAATTTTACCACTATCTAAGGTCAAACACAAATTCAAATCTTAAAATTAATTTTCATAAAAAAGTCCTAATTTTAGATCTGCTTTTCCAGCAAATTCAAATTTCACTTAAGAGACTTTTTAATGGCAATTAATAAATTGGATTTACTTGCTCTTTCGCATGTGATTGGATTAATTTTTGCATATATTTATCATGTGTTGGACAAGAGTTTCTTTCATTTCCTGTTGCTTCTCTTTCTTCATAGCACTTGGTCATATTGTATTGTTAGGATTTCCAAATTTTTTTTTTTTCAATTAGATCTCAAAGCTTTCATGTATCATTTATGTTGCATTATGGTGATGTCGTTAGTAGAATGCATTTCCTATGTTAATCACCTTAAAGCTTTTGTAGATCCTAAACCTAGAGATCCTAATCTTTGTACCTCTCCTAGGGTATCTTGTGTGGATGAAATGAGATCTGATGCTTTACCCAATTATCTTTCTACAAGAGAGAAAGCATTGGAAAGTAATAAGATGGCATAGATAATGACCTTTCCCCTTGCATAGAAATCACTAAAAATGAGCTTTTAGATGATGAATATATTCCTCCCCAATCTTCCAAAAAGGATAAGCTTGATAAAGGCAAAGAGATTCTCATTCCATATGATACTCCTCCTTCATCTACAAATCCTTTTCTACCTCCTTACACATGATTTCAAAGAAATGCATGATCATGTTATTTCATCTAGTCAATTGCAACATTCTTATAGTCATGGCTTTCATATAATTACAAAACAAGGTTTTAAAGGACAACGAATTGGTAAATTTGAGCATGGGATTCGTGTCCCTATAAATCCTCCTACACAAACTACTATAAGAGGCCTAGGAAGTGGTACCCCTCTTTCTATGGATGAATTCCTTAGACTTCAAAACTTTAAGGATTACCTTAAAAAACAACAAATCAAGAGAGCCCACAAGAATGCTTCTTCTTCAAAGCGTCCTTTTTGTTCATTTCATCAAACCCATGACCATAACGCTGATGATTGCCCCTGATTTTCAAAAATCTATTCAATATAGCATAGATAGTGGCAAAATTAGAATTGTGGATAATGAAACTTCTTCTTCTAACAAACCCTCTTCTTCATGGGAAGACGATATTTACCATCCTGACAGATTAGTTGCAAGAATCTATTGGAGGTTGACATATGACAAGAACATTTCCTTTCCTCCTCAAAAAAAAAAAAAATCTTAAGCAAGTGAAAGGTATTGAATATTATATTTTTCATGATGTATATTCCAATTCTCTTGAAAAATGTTATGCATTTAAGAAATTTGTTCAACTGCAATATTATCTTGCACACATTTGTCTCACAAAGGATCTAGCTGTATTTTTTGGTAAAAACATCGTGCCTTAGCTTTTCTTTTCCCTTCATGTTGCTCTTCATCTTATGGCATAACTATCCCATTTCATGGGGGCTCTTTATCATTAGTGGTGGTAGTGTTATACTTTAACATATTTTGGGGTAACAACATGAAGTCTATTTTTCTTCTTCTTTCTATACATTTATCTTTATCTTGGTGTATTATTCAGTATTAGATCTCTTTTCTTTCATAGGGCTATTCCTATGTGAGAATATAATTGTTATTTGGTTTTTCTCTTTTCTTGGAGAGGGGCATCTTCAATGAATACTGCACTTCTTCTCTTTCCTTCATTCTCTTGGAAATCTTACCTCTTCTATGGTTTTGATTATTCACAAGTATGATATGTTGCTTAGCAGAGAATGATCTCTTGAGAAGTATGTATCTCTTCCTTGAAAGGATTTGTTCCACTAGGATGACATATCTCTTGAAAACAATCACCATCAGAAAATGTGTAATATTTCTCCTTATTCTCCTCACTTGGGGGGCAAGGATTTTCACTACTTTCCCTTGTATCATTATTTCCTTTAGGGGATGCATTGTTTATATGTGATTATCATTTCTTACAATGGTATGTTTTTATGACTAATCCCCCTTGGGGAGTGTATGATGATTTTTATCTCTTCTTTTCGAAGATTACCACTTCTTGAGATGTGTATTTCACATTTACTAATGTCTTTTCTTGCATGTGGTCATGTAAGTTCATTGCACATTTTCTTATGTTTAATCTCTCTCTAGTAGATTGTGTAAGCTCTTCTCATTGTCCCATTATCTTGGGGGAAATGATCCCTCTCTCTCTCTCTCTCTAGGGATCCACTTTTCCCTATTAAGTGGATGGTGTGACTTCTATTAATTGATGCCATTCCTTGTGTAGAATTATTGGTTATTGACTTAAGGATTCTCTCTTATAAAATAAGTGTTAATCCTTGACTACAACCTCTTTTACACTTGATAATGTACATCTATGATAAATCCAACCATCCCTCTAGGGGCTAAATGTGATTCATCCCTCATCAAGAATCTCTTTCACCTAGAAATAGGAGGAAGGATTGCATTCTTGTTCTTTCCTTTTCTTGAACTAGAAGATGTTATATTTGTCTAAGACAACTCCTCTTGGGGGTAGATGTCTTTTGAACAAAGATATCCTCTCCTCCAAGGATCACCTTTATACTTACATCAAGACATCTCTTGTCAACTATCTTATCCTTGCTTGAAGAGTACTCCCTCTCTTGCTTGGATTTATGACATTTGTTTCATGGTGGATATCTCCTTTCAGATGAAGGTAGGTATCCTTGTTCTTATTTTAAGATATCAACATCAACCTATGTTCACATCTTAAGGTGGGGGGGCACCCACATTGCTCCTTTGTACCATACTTCTCTCATGCATTGAATAGTAGGACATTCTTGGAACCAAAGGGAAACTTCTTAGAGCAAGATGTCATCACTTTTTGTATAGTGGGTCATTCTTGGAACCAGAGCCTGCTCTCTTAGAGTGAGATGTCTTCACTTCTTCTTGTCTTGTACAATGAGACATTCTTGGAACTAGAGGGAAACCTCTTAGAGCAAGATGTTGTCACTTTTCTCTTGTACAATGGGTCATTCTTGGAACTAGAGCACGGTCTCTTAGAGAAAGATGATGCCACTTTTCTTTTATGCGAAGTGATTATTCTCAAAACCAGAGCATGGTCTCTTAGATTGAGATATCACACTTTTCTTGACACTTGTACTACACATTATATACAGGTTGTAGTGTACTCAGGCATAGACTCCTATGAAGTGCTTTGAACCTCACTTGCACACACGCGCATGAGGTTAAGTGGAACCAATGGTGTTCTCACTCTCTCTTTTTACATGGATCACCTAGATAGGCTCTAGGGGCGAGATTTTCCATGTCCTCTCCATGGATCACCTAGTTTTAGGGGTGAGACATCCTATTGGCATTTTGCATATAGACTGCATTAATGATATGTTGTCATTGATGTCAATTGAACTGGTGAATGGTATTCAAGATATTGTTGATGTTATTGTTGTTATTTCTATTGTCTTGTAACCGGTATGATAAACTTTAAGGAAGATGTTGTAAACCGGTATATGGTAGTTTGTAAGTTGAACCGGTGCAAAGGGTTAAACCTTTCTATGTTATGTAACCAGTAAACCCTATCGGTTGTTTTCTGTTAAACCCTAACCAATCAAGTTTGTTGGTTTAAGATCTAATGTTGAGCGGTAATGCTAGAGACACATGTGATCATTGTATGAGGATTAGTTCAGATTCATTTGGCACGTTTGTTTATTGTCTTGGAAAGGAGCAAATTGGATTGTATCTAATGCATAGCGCGTGATGAGTTACAAGTCCGATGAAGCGGTGATCATGGAGTGGTTGGAACTTTCTTGATTAATGTGAAGAGATTGTTATGATTTCTAATGGTCAAGATTGTACCGACTTGTTTGTAATATCGACGATGAGAATAAGGTTTGTTGTGTTACTGACCTAGTTGATTTGTATTTAAGGTTGATGATATTGTTTTGTTAAGTGTTGACAAAGTTGGCAAGATTGGCAGAAACCAGTTGAGTGTGTGGTTTCCTAACCGTTGGATGGATCTGCAGTTTGAGTAAAGGCAAATTGAAGCTTAAGAAGGATCTGATCAAGCAGATGTAGTGCTATTCAGACATATCAAGAAAACCTATTGTTTTCTAACAATTACAGTAGAAATTGAAATCCCCTAACCGGGTAAGCTCTAACAAGCTTGGTTACTTTCTAAATCCTCTCACAAGGTGGTCCATTAGTATGGATTCTCAAACTCTCCAGTGAGGTTACTCCTAACAGGATATTATGCTTTTCATCAAGGCATATTTGTAAATCCCTTAACCAGGTGATTCCTAATAGAATTAGTTCTTAACAGGACTTATTAAAAGCTTTAACAGGCTTTCCTCCTAATAGGGCAAACTTTAGAAGAGTTCAGATAGATATCCTTGTGAGTCTCATCTCACAGTGGTTTTTACCTATTTGGGTTTTCCACGTATAAATATTTGTGCCAAGTGGTGAATGCTTTTGTGGTTATGATCTTATTTGTGGATTTGATTAACTACTTAACTATTCTAATAAGGCATGATAACTGGAAGCATTAAGAGATGAATATGTTGACATATGATTAAGCATTTTTTATGTTTACAAGATTGAAGTTGTTTATTGTTAAGTTGTCATAACAGTCAAATCGTTTGATGTTGGTTGATGTTGATAATCTTTGAGATATTATCTTGACCAAGTTATTTGTTGATAAGTTTATTTTGAGTTTGGGAGTTTGTATCAGTTTTTCAGTATACTGATTCACCCCCCCCCTCAGTAATCTACCAGATACTTATTCTTTCATCATACCATCACATCCATGGTTTCTTTCTTCTTTTCCTTTCTTCTCATGGATCACCAAAGTGTGTATTCATGTCCTCTCTCTTCTTCCTCTCATGAACTCATAGTTTTACTATTCATAGTTCATGGGTGATGTCATCTTTGCTCTTTTATATGATCACTCATGTTTATGTGATGGAATTAGTCTTTGTGTCTTGATTAGTTGTTGAGACATCTGAGCTCGAGATCTCTTCAGCTAGTTAGTTTGTCGTCTTGTGTCTTATTCTTGTCGTGTGTCTTTTTTGCGCTGTCTTTGTTTTGTGTGTCTTGTGCCTTTTTGTTTTGTGTGCTCTTGCATATGTTGGCATGAGTTAAGACCCTAAGATTGGGGGATTTTTTCTCCTCAATATTAGTGGTGTCTTATACTCCTTGTAGTATTGCTCTTCATCTCTCTCTTTATTCTACTTTACCGGCAATAGCGGCGTAAGCCCATACTCCCGCTAAAGTGGGGGCTAAATGTAGTGTCATAAAATTGTGACCCCTACAATTTTAACCACATTTGGGGTCCTCACCTTGGCGACAACATCTTCTTCCCTAACCGAGACCTATTTCTGCATTTCCAACCCTTCACTCTTTCTCCTTCATGACCTGTGTCTTCTCTAGACCCTGTTCGGGACCCAAAATAGGGTAGGACAGGGGCATGGCACCCTTGTCCTCACCCCTTAGGGTGGCCCTATGTTTGATCTGCCCGATATCCTATGCAAAATTTTTCTTCGAGGTTTGCAATTCCTCTTTGTGGGCCTTCGATGGTTGAAAATTAATCCTTGAGGCATGTATAAAAAGAAATTCAATACCCTCATTCATGGACAGATGGACAACAAATAGACAGATAAAGAGCATAAGGAGAAGATACAAGATTTCAAGGTCATCATCAAGCATTCAAGCATTCTAGTCTTCTTCATTCATCCATTGGAGCAACAATACAACATTCATTTGCAAGCATGTGTGTATGTTAGGATTTTATCATGTTACATGCCATTTCATACAACATTTGTGGTTACATTCAAGAAGCAAATCAATCATCATCAGCAAGTTGCAGATCTTCAAGGTATACATTTCCATTGTTTACATTCAAGCATTTGCAATTACTTTCTTTCAAGGTTGATTCCTCAACCGGGGTTTGACTGAGGCAAACACCTATCCACAACCCCCCTTTCTTCTCTTTTTTGTGTGTGGGTTGCAGGTGCACAACTATAATTGCAAGTTTGGGCTTCATTTGTAGAGACGGAAGAACCCTTTTCGTTTCACGGATTTTGTGGCAGACCATGTACATTCCCACCACGGTCTCGACAACTTTTTTCCAAATTTGTAGGGCAGATCCGCGTCAGTTTAATTATCTTAGATCTGAAGTTACAAGACGATCCCAAACTGGTATCTCCTCATTTCACTCATTTCCTCTCTCTTTTCCGCATAGTCAACAAGTCAACTTTCTCATTTACAAAAAAAGGTAAATCACACTTCAACCACTTGCAATCCACTCAAAATTTACATCCTTGCTTCCCTCGGATTTGGATCTAGCAGACTCAAGCCCCTCTTTTGAATGTAAAGTTCCTCCCAAGTGAAAATCATCCTAGTGGATTCCTCTCTCTCTCCTAGGTGGGGAGTCACTAGGATCCAATTTTCCACTTTACAACATTAAACAGATAGAACATGACCGAGAAGTAGCTAAAATTATGAGTTATGATGACAGATAAGGATGAGTTTCTAGCAAGAATGATGGAGAGCGCGCAGAGAAAGTGCGGGAAGATTTGGGAAGATTTGAATTTCAAATCTACTGAGTGTTAGGTGTAAACTCATTTAGGAATCAACAGGTATCTGTTGGCAAAATATGGTATAAAGGTTTTTGGCGAAAACCAAAAAGTTTGATCGTAAAATTGCTAAGTGCAATTTTGAAGAGAGGTGATCCAACAAGGTGCGAAGAGTGCAAAACTCCTAAGTGAATAGCAGAGTGGTGAAGAGAGTATGCAGAGCTTAGATAATGTGAAGAGTAGAGAAAGAATGCAGAGCACCAGTAGAGTGCAGAGAAAGTGTAACCGGTGGTCAAACCGAAGAGCTTCAATTGGATCTGATTAAGATAACATTAGTTATTATAGAATATCATTCACTCTATTGTTTTCTAATAACTACAACAGTAAAATCCCTTAACCGAGTGGACTTTAACATGTCCCTTTGTAAAATCCCTTAACTGGGTGACATCTTAATTGATGATCCTAAGTCCTTTAACAAGGCTACCTCTAACAGGGTAAAGGTTCTAATAGGCCTTCAAGAAAATCCCTTAACTGGGTGGCACCTGATAGTGTCGTTATAATCTCCTAATAGGGATGGCTCCTCACCGGGCATACTCTAGAAGCGTGCAGATTTTGTGAGTTTCTACTCACCGTGGTTTTCTCCCATTTGGGTTTCCACATGATAAACCTTGTTTCTCATGTGTGATTGATTTTATGTGTGCATGTTTCTTATTAATGCTACCTTTATCAATAAGTGTTAAGTTTGAGTAAATTTTTTGATTAAGGTTAAATCTGGTAAAACTGGTATAGTGCTGATTCACCCCTCTCCTCTTAGCACTGGTGGGAACCAACACTCTTTATCTCAATCTCTTTGTTTCTCATTAGCTTTATACCTATCTCTCTCCCTATTACTCTCCCTCTCTCCCCTTTCTCTACCTATCTCTCTATCTCACTCTCTCCTCCCTTACCTAATATCTAGACCTCTCTCTCTCTGCATGCCTCCCCCTCATTCCCTACCTTTATTTCTCTACATAACTCTGGTTCCCTCCTTTCCCCCTCTCTCTCCCCTTCTATCTCTACTTGTATCTATCTCCCCTCTCCCTTCTTCCCTACCTATCTCTATTCTCTACATATATCTCCATCCCACTGTCTCTCTTTATACCTACATCCCTCCCTCCTTCCCTTTCTCCACCTCTCTACTTATCCATCTATCTCTACTCTATATCTCTCCTCTCCCTTTCTCTCTTTATCTCCTCTATCTATCTATCTATCTATCTATTTATCTTCCCTCTTACCATATTTATGTATCCTCTTCCTCTTTCTACCCACCTCTCCTTCCATCTATCTCTACTTCTATCTCTCCTCACTCTCACTCTCTCTCTCTCTCTCTCTCTCTCTCTCTCTCTCTCTCTCTCTCTCTCTCTCTCTCTCTCTCTCTCTCTCTCTCTCCTTTCCTCTCCATGCTACTATTTATCTTTCCTCCCTCTCTCAATCTCTACATACTTCTCTCTTCCTCCCTACAACTTTATATATCTATCTCTCTCCTTTCCTCACTACTTGTCTCTATCTACCCTCACTCTCTTTGATTACCTCTCCTTCCCTCCTTTTCTCCAACTCTCCCTCTCCACTTCTGTCTATCTCACATCTCTTTATCTATTTCATTCCCTCTCCACCTCTCTCTATCTATATCTCCCCTCTCAACTTATCTTATATCCCCTCTCCCTCTCTCTTTCTCTCTATATATATACCTCCCTACAATAACTCTATTTCTCTCCCTCCCTCTATCTCCTAAACCTTCCCTTAGCAGTTATATCAATCTCACCTCTCCCCACTCTCCCTCCCTACCTCTCCCTCTCTAACTCTTTCTCAACCTATATCTTTATCCCTCCTCGC
Source organism: Cryptomeria japonica (assembly GCF_030272615.1). Lineage (NCBI taxonomy): Eukaryota > Viridiplantae > Streptophyta > Pinopsida > Cupressales > Cupressaceae > Cryptomeria > Cryptomeria japonica. The sequence continues at coordinate 368,269,459 of NC_081407.1, forward strand.
CTATTTCTCTACCTCTCTTCCCTTTTCTCTCTACTTATCTCTATCTACCCACATTTCCTTCAGTCCCTCCATGCTCTATTTTTCTAAATATCTTTCCCTCCCTCCTTCCATATTTATTTGTATCTATCTCTCTATCTCATTTCCTTCTCTTTCTCTCTCTACTTATTGATAAAGGGGGACAAAGGAAGAGAGGTGGAGAGGTGAGAGACCTAGAGGATGATGGAGTAGTGAGACAGAGAGAATTAGAATGTGAAGGAGTGAGGGAGAGAGAGGGAGAGACGAGAGATCGAGATAAGTAAATAGGAAATGAGAGAGAGAGAGAGAGAGAGAGAGAGAGAGAGAGAGAGAGAGAGGGAATGAAAGAAAAAGATTATACACCATATATTTCATATATCTAAATTCTTTACGTGTGATTTTCTACAACATGTTTTGTATATTTTTTTTCATTAAATTGAAAAGTTTAATATAAGTTATATTTCAAAGCATTTATAACTATGGGAAGAGCTTATTAAATATCTAACAATGAAATAAGAGGATCTAAGATTTCCTTTATTGAATAAAGAAACAAGTTAGAAGTCGAATAATGTATCTAGTATGACTCACACTAATGATAATATTGCTTTTGAAATCCTTTATGTTTTTAATCCTAACAAGCTTTCTATTAAAAGTTGGATTAAATCAAAGAAGCTCTAGTACATTATTACACCCATAACATTCATAATCATTTACTAAAATTCTATTGAAGTTTTTACCTCGACTCTATATTTTATTTAAATTGGATGTGTTAGATACCAAGCTCCTCTAATTTGAATATTTTTGCAATGAAGCATTTGTAATTCGGATACATTAAATGACCAAACCTTTGGAGTAGGGTAGGTACACACCCTAGGACTATACATGTAATAGTTATAGATTATTCTAAATGTCACAACCTTATTATATAGTCTTGTCTATTTTTTTTGTGCCACCAATATTAAAACTATTTGGATAGTCTAACAAAATTTTAGAGCTTGCATGTAAGTCTTCCATATAAATGTTATCCTAGTTGTTTGCATGTCTTATTGTATTATAATTTAAATTTATGTTCAAATTTTGTATTAAATGTAATTATATATACAAAAAGGTAAGTTTTACATCTTCTTTTTGTCTTGTAGGTATTTAAATATTTAATTGTCAAGGTCTACAAAGAATATTGATACATTATTATTTAAAAGAGAAGGAAACACTTATTAGAAATCAAGTTTTTACATATGACAAGTTATAAATATATATTGTTCATTAAATATGAATTTTGTTTGGTTCGAGATTAGAAGGTATACTAGTTGACTTTTTAATTTAAACTATTCAATGTGATGACCACAACATAGTATTTTATATTCTCATTAGATAAAATGGAAGAGACTCAAACAATTACATAATAACCATCGCGCTAAGACCAAGGGTCTCACGAGGGGTGAGAGCACCCAACAAAAGAACCAGCTGACAAAAAGGAAACCAAACTAGCTGATGACCAGAAATAATTAACAATAGAGAGCGAAACTAGAAATCGAAAGACACCAGAAAGGAACCAATACCATCCTTCGAAGATACAAAAAAAAGGTCTACCTATTGGTGGTTTTTTCAACTTGCCAATCTTGGCTAAGCACTTTCACCTTCTTAGAGAGGGACAATATTTTGTTAGAACCCCAAAGAGAGAGTAGGGGACTCTAGAGTATCCTTGACTTTGGAAACAATAGGCTTCGATGTAGTGGCAAAAAACAATTCCAGGTGAGATAGTATTTTATGTTAATAGTATAATATTAAAATATATAAACTTTACATGTAACAAATTATATTAATTTATGTGTCATATAGAAATATATTTTGATTGTTGTTATTTATTTTTATTAAGAAATTAACAATAGTGTACATATTTTATGTATTAATGAAACCTAAATTGAACTAAAACTACTAATTAAATGACAATGAATGATATTTTACTATGAAAAATTTAATACTATTATATTTATAAAATGAATACAATATATTCAATTAATATATTATATTTTCTATGAGATTTCCACTACATAGTTTAACCTTTATTATCTTTTTGTTGGAGGGTTTTATATCAAACCCATAAATGTTTAGCTATTTAATAAGGAGACATGAGCCTTAGATGAGAACCTCTTCAACTGAGAGCCAATGATTAAGGAGTGTATATTCTACCAAAATTACCTAGAAAATTTTGATATGTAAATGTAAGATATACATAAAATGCTAGAAAATTGACAATATTCAACATAAACAGAAAGATATAGAACTAAAAACCAATACAAAAGTACAAATCTGGAAATGAGATTTAGGGAGGAACTTGTGGCTGAAACATGGAGCTAAAAGTGTTGGTCTAGTGAGCTAGGTTCCCTAGACCTGGATGTGTCTTAATCGGCCGAGGCTTCAAATTTTACATCAAGATGCTCTGTAGATATTTTCCTCCAAAATACACCTTAAAAGTGTCACTCAAGTGAGCTAATTGGCAAAAACCTAGGGCTTTTGCCTGTTCAAAGTATGAGACTATGTGTCTCAATTTTCTTTGCACAATTTTGTAAATTTCAACTATTGGATTTGTAACTTACACACATAAAATAGGGGAAAATATTGTTCTATATAGAGGCTTGCCTAAGTCAAACCTTGTGTTGGTGTTTTCACCTCCACTATTGAAATGATGGTGAAAATGAGAGCTTACCCTTGGTAAGCCAGAGGCTAAATCATAAATGAAAATGCTAAATTGACAAGATTATACCTTATGTAATGCTCTTTAGATGAGTCCTCAAAGTGTTGATGGAAGAACATGAAAAAATTATAACATAATCACTCATGAAATCATACTTGATAGATTGTTGTGGCTTGATGCTCCTTATGTACTTTGATATTCTCTTGAATAAACAGAAACACTTGAGCATTAGGACTTGAAATGAATTGCTAGATGTGAATTGATACTTGGCAAATGATAATTTATTGCTTTAAATAGAGCCATCAAGGTATTTTGACATTTAGATGGACTTCCCACGATCATTTTAAAATATCTACAGTGGATCACAAATGGTGGGAATTGACACTCGTACATGTTTGAACTTGGGTCCCTTTTGGATGAACTACCCTTGTCCACTCAAAACATGACAAAATAAAGGTGGTTGTAGAGTATCTAGACCAAAGTCATAGGATCAGGTTGCCTCATTAGCATGTGACAAAAAATTGGACGAGATAAGGCCTAAATAGGCTTAAAATGACCAAGAAGAAGGTACAGTAAGGCAAGGTCCCAAAAAGAGTATGAAATTAGGTTACAATATATGACACTACATTAATATAATATTTTTATATATAATCTTTATGTGCAATAAATTAGATTGACTGATATCTCGTATAGAGTTAAAAATTGAAATTATTGTTACTATTTTTTAGTAATAAATGATGAATGCCCAAGGAGTTGAGCTTAATTGGTTAAAATATTGGATTCTTATTATGGAGACCCAAGTTCAATTCCTCACAAGGAAATCTAAAGTGGAAATTTCTAAGTTGTGACTCTTGGTATTTCACGAGAGGTAGTTTCTTAATAAGAGTGGATTTCTATGTGTAGTGTCACAAATTGCACCCAATGCATTTATTACACTTAGGCATTCAGCCTGGTGCATTAATGACGAGATTCGTGTTTGGGATTTTATCATTATGATATCATGGATCCTAAAGATAAAGTAGCACTAGCCACCCCTGAGTTGATTTTGGAATTAACTTGGCTAGACAATAGCATGATGTGCAAACATCCTACAAATATTCTGAATCTAAATCAACATATTTTGCATTAGACTCTTTCTGATGCATGCCCGAAATGGTCACTCCCACCCATGCAAGGCAACAAAACTCTTCTTTCTTCTTCATTTTGTAAAGACATTCAATTTTGGTTCTCTTGCTCTCATTTCCTTAGTGAAGCCCTATAAAAATACGCGCTCAATATTGTAGTTTCTTGGCCTTCTCTCAATGTACACTCATGATGTTATCACAAGAGAGAGGTCTTGGCTATGTAATGCTTCTTCTTCTTTCTTATTTATTGTATCTTTATTATCATCTCATGTTACTGCTTATTAAATTGCCATTAGTTTTATATCCAAAGTCATTCTATATACTCTAGTCGGTTACTACTACCGAAACATTCAGTCAGTATGCACAGAGCAGTCGGTTATAGAAGAAAGTAGTTACAGAGCCCAGTATACACCGAGCTGTCTACCGAGTAACACTGTATGTCTACCGAGCAGCAATAATGATACACTGAGTTGATATACACCGAGTGAAACGTGTTACCAGATTCATTGAACCTAGACACACTTGTGGAAATGTGTTACAAGATCAAGGAACAACGAACCATTATCACATTGGAAATTGCACTTAAGGATTGTGTATGATTTTGAGGTCATCTATCCAATGAAATATTTTGTATGGTTATTCATTTCATAAATCATGTTTGTAAGATCAAAGCAATGAACCAGATCACTGACATAAGAGATCTATTTATACAACATGGATTGAGATCAAATAACAAGAGAGACAAGAAGAGATATAGAGGTGTATGAAGCAAGACATGTGTGATACATAAGAAAACATTGAGTGTTATGACTGTTACAGAGACACAGAGGTCACCGAGAAGGATTTCAGAGAATAGTCAAAGAACAGAGTAAACAGAAGGGTTTATCGAGTTACTTTATGGGTTACCGAGGTATGCTATAAGCAAGGTAATCTCATTTTGAGCACATAGAATCTGTTATAACATTTTAGATTTAAAGTTGCAAATATTTGTAATGATTTTATTGTAATATTTTGAAGTTGTAAGAGAAACCTTTAACAGGGTAAAAGACTCTAACAAAGTCTATAAATTGTAAAGCCTTTAACCAGGTACAACATTTAGAATAAGTGTTGTAAAATCCTTTAGCAAGGTAGATCTAAAGATCTTGATACTCCTAACAGGGTAAGCTATCAGAAATAGCTAAACATGTAGCTCTAACCGAGCACTCTTTATTATTGCAGTAGTGAAGTTGTGGGTGCCATCCCCACCGCAGTTTTTCTCTCTAACCAAGAGTTTTTGCATAACCAAAATATATGTGTTATGGAGTGAATCATGTATGATTGTTATCTATTTGTTTTAGCTTTATGTTATGTTACAATAGTTTTTGGTTTATGCATAACAGTAAAGATATTGTTGATAAAAGGATTTGAAGTACTGATTCACCCCTCCCCTCTCAGTAAATTAGCTTTCCATATTGGGCCTAACAATTGGTATCAGAGCTTGAATCTTGTAAAAGGGTTTAACAGCCTAAGGAAAAAGATCTTATCAATGGAAGGCTATAAACAATCTCGAAGAATTGTGTATCTACAAGAAGAGTTGGATCATGCTAATCAAGTGATTGTAGACATGCAAAGACAAATGCAAAAATCATTGAAAGTGAGAAGAAGATTATCTGATGATTTGTAGGACTCTCAAGAGCTAGTGGAACAAATTGAAACATCATCTGAGAACAGTATATCTGAAGAGACTGAAGAGATGATTGGACAACAGAAAGAAAAGAACAAAGCACTAACTGATCAGCCAAAAGCAATGAAAAGAGGACATGAACATTTCAGCACACAAATGACTGAAAATCTTGATGCATTGAGGACATCCGAGGATAAAGTAAGAGATCTAGAAAGAGAAAAACAACAGCTTGAAGCATTAGTATCTAAAAAGAATGATGAAATCACTAGGATGATTGGAATACAAAGTAATCTATCAGATCAATTGGGTTATGCACATCATGAAGCAAATCTGAAGGATAATGAGAATCAAGCATTGAAACTTGAAATATCAAGGTTGACCGATGAACTTGAAATAGAGAAGAAATCCAAAGAAACACTAAAGAAAAGTTATGATGCATCGAAGATGTTGGATGAGAAACTGAATACAAGAAGACCCAACAAAGATGTAGGACTCGGTTACAAAGGAAAAGACTCTACTGAGAAGGGAATCCACACTACTGAGAGAGGAGAATCATCAAAGCAAGCTGGAAACAAGAAAATCAAAGGAAAGAAGCCTATTTGCAACTATTGTGGAAATCAAGGTCATACTGTTAACTTGTGCCAAATCAGAAAAGGTAAGCAACCGAATGTCACTAAGTCTAATGGTTATTGTTACAATTGCAATAAATATGGTCACACATCTAATCAATGTAGGACAAAGTCTATTAACAATTATTAGAAGGCAAAATTCAAAGGGTTTTGTAAAAACTGCAATAGATATGGACATAGTACCGAGAAGTGTTGGTTTAAGCAAAAGAACTATATGTGGTCTGCACATCGAGCAAATGCTAGAGGTTACCGAACTCACACAGATCCTTACCAACAGTATTCTGTAGTACCATGGGATTACAATACAAGGATATGGTGTGAATGTTGTGGAAGATATGGACATATAAATGGCAACTACTTTATAAGGTTTGGAATGAACAACCGAAGATCATGGAGAAATCCTGGTATGGCATGTTTTCATTATCACAAAGTTGGACACTTGGCTAGAGATTGTAGAGATCAACCTAGAGGAGATACTGAAGAAATAAAAGGCAAATTACAGATGATTTGGAAAAAGAAGGAAATTGAGTCAAATGAAGAAAGCACCTTACCTACCGAGTCAGGTGCACCTATTCCAAATTAATCAGTAAAGGTATGAAGGGACTACATTCTCTCAAGGGTTAAATCTTAACAATTCCTATTTTATCATGCACTTAATTTGAAATCTGCATAGCTAAAGATGCATTAGGAAATTTGAAATTTTATCAAGTCTTTTGGAAGCCTATCTAGTCAGTGAATACAGGAAGATTGGCTACTCGGTAAAAGCATAAAAAGGAAGTGGTACCGAGTGCATTTAATGTCTTTTGACCTAACTGCACGAAGCCCGATAAGGTATATTATGTACTTAAAGCTTTTATGCGGTCATTTTTCACTTACCAAGTTTTCAAGAAAGCAGAGCAAAGCGATTCAAGGTGATCAAACCACCTCTCGAGCGAATTTCAAAGTATTTACACATCGATCTCAAGCATTTCTAAGAACTAGTTTATCGATCACATCAGTTGTGAATATCTATTTTACATTTGCTAAGTGGGAAGCGTCTATCATTTGAAAGTATTCAAACCCTAGGAATCTTTTGTTAAGTGATTATCCGAAATCTACAATGGCACTTAAGATCCAGAAGCCCGTTGTTGTTGAGAACATTGAAAAGCCCTCACTGAAATACTCTTTAACTCCCAAAGTAGCTTCTGAACCGGATGATAAAATTGCATTTTCACTGATTCCGGATAAGGTTTTACTAGTTGAAGATGTCAAATTCTTCACTAAGTGTCGTGTTGAGGAACTAGGTCATGTTGAGATCAAAGACACATATGATGAATTGTGTACCGATGGGAAATTGGATAGCAAGTATGAGCACATCAAAATCAAGGGATTGACTAAAGCCCTAACCTATCCCCATGTATTCAAACCCCAGTGGGTCAAGTTTGTTCTAAGCAGAGTTCATGATGATTTCATGTGGTTAGCGGAGCAACCATTCAAAATCACCAAGGAAATCATTCATTTGATCACCGATTACCCTATCTTTGATCATGCCCGAGCTCAGAAAATGATATCACAAAAGGAATTGATCACTCTAACCAAAGTTGAATCAGATTGCAGAGGATTGAAACTGAACAATGTAACAAATGCAGAGCTAAAGTTTGCCATTAGAGTAATAGGTTATTGTTTCTTCCAATCAGCAAGGGAAAATAGTGTACCCTGTGCAGCAGTCAACTTAGCATACAAAATTGTGAAGAAAGGAATGAAAATTGATCTTTGTGAAGTATTGTTGAAAAACCTGTTTGAGAATATAAACACCATAAGGAAGCTGAAGAAGAACAACTTGGCTAACACTCTGAAGTTTGGATCACTTCTAGTATGCATGTTTTTCTATTTTGAGAAATTCTTTCCATCAGTTGGTAATGTAGTTTGGGAGCTATACCAACCAATCACCCATCAAATCAATGACTTTATCAAGAAGTTGGGTGATAATTTTAATGATATTATGGATGATTAATTTAGAAAGTTTTAGGAAAGGATGCATAATAGGTACCGGATCCCACCCCAATTAGTAGAGAAATACAAGGATGACATATGTTTTGAAGTGGACACCGATTACTGCTATGTTAATGTTGTGGAACCGAGAACCCAATCTTTACCACCTATGGGTTATGAGATTGATTTTGACATCACACAACAGTAGATAGATGCTTTTCTTACACTACCAAGGCATGCTACCGAGCTGAGATACGGTACATATGAAGAAGTGAAAGAGAAAGTTAAGATGAGTATTGTAGTACCCAAGGCTACAAGGAAGGCAACAAAGATGATCAAGACATTAACGGAGAAATTTGGAGAAGGTTCTTCCTCCACACCTATCAAGGGCACTATAGTAATCATTGAGGAGGAATCTGAAGCTCAAGAGGTAGCTATTACATTGAGCACCGAATTACCTAAAGGGAAAGTTCTAAAAAGGAAGAAACCAGATACATCAAAGGTATCACCGACTCCTTCAGTCAAGCGCCCTAACACAAGATCATCTGCACCATCACCAAGTAAGAAACCAAAGAATGTTACCGCACCAAAGGTAACAAAAACTTACAAGAAATCTACTCAGAGACTCATTCTGACTAAAGAGTCTAGTGACGCCGAATCTGAAGATGCAAGCAAATTTCAGATTGTTAAGAGAAGGAAGAAGTACATAGTGTTGATAACTTTTGTGCTAATCTGAAGCAATATGATGGATTTGGAGCATTCAGATATGTTAAGTATGAATCCAGATCTGATGAACAAAAGAGACAAATAGAAGAAGCTGTAATCTGCACACTTCTGAAATTTCGATTGGTCCCATTGGAAGTAACTAATTCTCTTCCAAAAGAATTGTATTTGCACATTGATAACAGGTGGAAATATGCCATGGACTCAGAAAAGAATATGAGAGAAAGAAGTCTGGCACATCTATTTCCAGACATGTTGGTAGATGAGATCACTGAACATCTAACAAACCACCACTCAAACTTCCTAGTCAAGCAAAGAGCTTTGAAATTGATGAATGGATTTATTTGGATGTAGAGAAAGAGACAAAGGAAAAGTGGAAGGAAATGTTTCAAATAAAAAATGTTGGTGAGCAAGCTGAAGTTGAAACAGTTGATGTTACCGAGGAAGATCCTGATATCACTAAGCAAGACCCTGCTGACACTATTCAAATTGATGAGGATATCATGGACACCAAGGCACCTGAATAGGAAATGATAGAAGGGAATGCATATGCCAAACTGGTATCCAGTGAGTCAGTTCTGGAACAAGTTCAGCCCTATCCTCCGGTCACTTAGCCTATTTCAACCGAGGTCCCCTAGGATACTAAACAAGGAACATAAGGTCACAAGTCTACAGAAGGAGAAACTGCTTCTCAAGCCACCAAAGAATAGTCTTCACAAGCTCCTTCTAGCACTAAAAATATTACATCTGAGACCCCAAGCACAGAAGCACCGATGGACACAACAAAGGCTACATCAGAGACTCAAGAAATTGATAAAAGTGTTGCCTCTACCAAGCAACCTACCGAGGGTCCACAAGCCTCACAAGCCATTGTGTTAGTTCAACTGGTGAAAGGTAAAGAAAAGAAGATGAAAAAGTATAGTTTCAAATTAGATTTAACTAAACCAATAGTGTTGCCGAATGTTGACATGTCCAAATTAAAAGGGCAAGCACTCATTGAATTCAGTGAACTATGCAAAGCCAAAGTTGAGCAGGAGAAACAAATGGCTATTCAAAAGAAAAATAAAGTACTTCAGAAGGTGAAAGCACTATTAACTGATATGCTACCTGAAGCTATAGTGATAACAGATGTAGCCATCCATGTTCAACTGGATGAACTCCTAACTAAAATTGAGACATCTGGAGTAGACGTATCCAAATACTTGAGCAAGTTAAAAGACAAAGAGCTCACTGCTAAAATGATTGAAGAGGTACAGAAGGCTATTGCTATTGGAAAAGTAAAACTTGTCAAATTTATTGCTGAGTTGTCCCCTCAACTCAAGCACATTCTTTATTTATTTCAGAAACTCTATACATTTTCTTTATTCATTAAAGATATCAAAAATAAAACTAAAGTGATTGAGAAAGAGATCACCGATCTCTCAAATAAGTTGACCACTAAGCCAAACTCTATTCAGAATTTTTATAAAAAGCTACAAAAGCTCATGGCTCAACAATTGGAACTAAGGAGTGAAGAGCACAAGATAAGGATGGACATAATGACTCTTCAGACATTATTCATTCATCTTTCATCCGTCCAAGAACAGATCAACAAGGCTACCTCCCTATCCACTCAACAAGAGGGCATCACCTTAGATGGACTAATTTCACTGTTAGCCGACATTACAGCTCAGAATTCAATCATGGACAGTGTCAAGGATGCCCTCTCTGCCGCTCTCACTGATGCAAGGACAAAATACAAATCCATTTTTGACCAGTTGCCACCACCGAAAGGTAACTAAATTTTGATGTTTGTCAAAAAGGGGGAGTGAGTATAGCATCAAAGTATCAAAGGAGGAGTGTAGTATATAGAGGGAGTATACTGAGCAGAACAAAGTATTCATATGCACAGTTAATTTTGATAGAAGAGCAGTGAACCGAGCAATTAATACAGAACATTGATCACCGAGCAGTTAATTTTGTAAGTATATAGATTTTTGAGTTATGACTTTGAAAGTAGTTTTGTCAAACATCTCAACTAATGTCAAAAGGGGAGATTGTTACTACTTATTAAATTGCCATTAGTTTTATATCCAAAGTCATTCTATATACTCTAGTCAGTTACTACTACCGAAACATTCAGTCGGTATGCACAAAGCAGTCGGTTATAGAAGAAAGTAGTTACAGAGCCCAGTATACACTGAGTTGTCTACCGAGTAACATTGTATGTCTACCGAGCAGCAATAATGATACATCGAGTTGATATACACCGAGTGAAATGTGTTACCAGATTCATTGAACCTAGACACACTTGTGGAAACATGTTACAAGATCGAGGAACAATGAACTGTTATCACATTGGAAATTGCACTTAAGGATTGTGTATGATTTTGAGGTCATCTATCCAATGAAATTTTTTTATGGTTATTCATTCGATAAATCATGTTTGTAAGATCAAAGCAATGAACCAGATCATTGACATAAGAGATCTATTTATACAGCATGGATTGAGATCAGATAACAAGAGAGACAAGAAGAGATATAGAGGTGTATGAAGCAAGACATGTGTGATACATAAGAAAGCACTGAGTGTTATGATTGTTACAGAGACACATAGGTCACCGAGAAGGATTTCAGAGAACAGTCAAAGAACAGAGTAAACAGAAGGGTTTACCGAGTTACTTTATGGGTTACTGAGGTATGCTATAAGCAAGGTAATCTCATTTTGAGCACATAGAATCTGCTATAATAATTCAGATGTAAAGTTGCAAATATTTGTAATGATTTTATTGTAATATTTTGAAGTTGTAAGAGAAACCTTTAACAGGGTAAAAGACTCTAACAAAGTCTACAAATTGTAAAGCCTTTAACCAGGTACAACATTTAGAATAAGTGTTGTAAAATCCTATAGCAAGGTAGATCTAAAGATCTTGATACTCCTAATAGGGTAAGCTATCAGAAATAGCTAAACATGTAGCTCTAATCGAGCACTCTTTATTATTGCAGTAGTGAAGTTGTGGGTGCCATCCCCATCGCAGTTTTTCTCTCTAACCAAGAGTTTCTGCATAACCAAAATATATGTGTTATGGAGTGAATCATGTATGATTGTTATCTATTTGTTTTAGCTTTATGTTATGTTACAACAGTTTTTGGTTTATGCATAACGGTAAAGATATTGTTGATAAAAGGAATTGAAGTATCGATTCACCCCTCCCCTCTCAGTACATTAGCTTTCCATATTGGGCCTAACATCGCATCGATCAAATATGTGAATGCATCTATTATCTAGGTGCATTTAGTTCAAAAACCATTTTATCTTTTGTAATAGGGGTTTCATTCATTAAGTGGGGTTTCTTTCTATTACGCTATTTATTTATCGTTTTATCCAAATCTATCTATCTGGTTGTCTATGGAATTGGAAACACCAACACAGGGGTTTGACTAAGGGAAACCCGTATACAACCCCAACATTTTTCCCTTGTTTGAGTGTTTGTAGGTAGCGAACAAGTTCGAAGCACGAAGCTAAGATTGAAGTGAGTTTGGGTGGTTCTCTATCCTTTGGTTGTATAGACAACAATGTAGTGCATAGATGTCCCTATAGTGTGCTGGAATCCTATAACCCAAACTCTACCAGATTGATGGTAACACGTAGTTTCTTAGTTTCCATTCTATACAATTAAAATAAATCTGTATTTTTAGATTAGTATAATTTTATTTCTTTCACTCTTATTATATCTTCCTGGCTTGCTATAGCACCAATTTAGTGACGTAGTGAAGGAAGGTTTTCTCCTTGAGATCTTGCCATCTTGAGAGTAGCAAATCCCCTCTACATTTTGGTGAACCTGACATGAATGACTTATGCCAAATCTCTTTCTCTTAGAGTTTGACTCATTCGTTAAGATGTTCTTGAAAGATTATTTTGATATGTTGGATGATGCTTTGGATTATTTCCTAGAGGTATCCCCTTTTGATCATAAATTCATCAAGATAAACCTGTATGTAAACTCTTCTTAGGATAAAAAAAAGTTTGTAAATGTGATTGTAGTCTCCTCTACTCAAAATCCTAAGAGGCTGATTATTTACATGACTATAGCTAGTCCATATATAAATAAAGTAAACTCTATACACGATAAACCTTTTGAAAGTAATTCTCTAGATTTATTTATAAGATTTACTCACTAACACATTTGGGTTGTTTTTAGATGAACTATCATCGTAATTATGACATTTTGATGTCGTAGAACTAATAAAATGGAGATAAGATTTTTGTTGCTCAAATTTCGTCGGGTTATTTGATAGACAAATTTTCACCGGAATTCTGACACCTGCTTTGTCAGAATTTGATACCTAATGGGGCGGTCTAATTCGTTTGACTTCCGATGAAGTCGCCAAATCTCCGACGAACCATACACTGAGGCTGTCATCAAAATTTTGATGAAAAGGAACACTATGCTTTGACAGGAATGTTGTACCTGTGATGATCATAGGTACAACATTCTGCTCGGAGCATAGTGCTCCTTTTCGTAGAAATTTTGACGACAAACACTTCGAAGCTTTAACAAGAGTGTTGTGCTTGCGATGAAAAATTTCATCGCAGGTACAACACTCTCATTGGATCCTATGCTAGGCATGTCCATCAGAATTCTGACAAATAGCCTATATTAAAAAAAAAACAATTGCCATTAGGGAATATAAAGCATTGCAAATATGGACCCTAATTCTACCACATAAAATCCATTAAGTAAGCATGCTTACAAATCAAAGACATTATAGTTTTACCAAAACTCCAAGTGAAAGTACTCGACAAAATCCTGGAGAAAGATCTTGGTGGAATGTACAATCAGGAAAAGTCGGGCATTGGTTAACGAAGAATGGAGGCACACTGGTATAAGGAATCAAAGTCTTATTTGATTCCAACCTAAGCTTGTATGTTGGATAAATCTTGCATCATCAATCGAGGAAGGATGGATGTTTCACTGGTAGAGGACTGGACACAAATCCACAAAAGGATTCAGTATCATGAGTTCAAATCCATGAAAAATAGATATGTTTATCTTTCTTGACAAGGCTCACTGACCTATAAGGTTGATAATCCTGTAGTCTGTATTTGAAATGATTCAGAGTCTTTTTCAGAATGCATGCCAACTTAGATATTTTTTCTCAGGCTGTGTATAAAGGGCTTATCAAGGTGCTGAAGGGCTTGGGGAGAAACAACTGAAAGGATGGTTCACCATTTCGGTTTGAGCTACCTATGTAGGGATGAGTCCTTTCAACAACAATGCTAAAGACTCTTTCATTCGGATGAGAGAATGTGGGATGCACTTTGGCGTTTAGCTAGGGAGACTCTGGGCAGGGATAGACATTAGTGTGATGGCTTCATCTATGAATCAATGCTCTATCTCCTGGTTGACATGCTCAATTCAAAAGAAGTATGCATTCAAAAGATCGATGGATATGTGAGATCGGTGGATGGTCAAGCAGTGGTAAGTGCCATTCTAGACCTAGACGCAAGTGGCCGGATGAGTGTTTTGGACTTCTTTTTCAACCCTGCTCATTATATTTTGATTCCGCTATATGAGAACTTAGATTCAGACAATGAGGAGGTTGCGGTGACTCGAGCAGAAAGAGAGAGAAAGGGAAACTTCATTTCTGAGGCTTGGGAGGTTTTCTGGGTGGGGGTGGTGAATTATTATTTGGAGCCCTGCAAGCGACTTCTGTATTCCGTGGATAATTGGCTTTCTATTGTAGAGGCGGTTCGGGTGGTCGATATTAGGGAGAGACCCTCTATTATACTTCATGATGCTCTACAAAAAGGATGGTTAGGATGACAAACACCAACAAACAAGCAAGAAACCAATTGTTAGTGTTAGAAAATCAAAAATCAAACACTATCCTAAGCAAGCATACCAAGAGAGACACTAAAACAAAAATAGAAAGCTTAACAAAGAAAATAAATGCTCTAAGACATCTCCAAATGCCTTCCACCATGCTTGTAGCTTCTGCTCCCTTGTTCCTCTCCTCTCCAAGTTCCCAAATGAGTGTAGCTCTTAGTAGCTTTTTGCACTATTCTGGATGTCTTATGGAGGTTCAAGATTGTAAAATGGATGATTATGAGAATGCAAATGTGAACAATCTAAAATGATATATTATATAATTATATAATATTAATTTTAGCCCAAAATGACAAATATAGATGATTTTGCTAAATGCTCTCTAAAATTCACTATAAGTTAGATGCATACAAGTTTTCAGGATCTAGATTATGAAGAAATGAGCTCTATTTATAGGTAAAATGGAGCAATGGAGGGCTGAGATTGACTATTCTCATCAAGGGTCAGGATTGATGGGTATATGATCTATGTGAGGGCTTTCAACCCAATCCCAGGATGACCAATGTCAACAAGAGATGGGTTGAGAGGAGAGGGAATAAGCATTAAATGCTTGACATGACTTGAGGGTTAACTTGGGAGGTAAGGTTAATGTTGAGTTGAAAGAATAAAGTCATTATCCAATAAATAATGTCTTTATCCAATGGATAAACTATTGTGCAAGAGTTAGTGAGGATAACCATGGTCAAAGCAATAAATGCTTGAAGAGACCCATGAGTCAAATGGAGGTTGAGTTAGAGGTAAAGTATCTAACCATGGGGGTGAGTTGAGTTAACCATAAATTGTTATGTAAGAGCCATTAATGGTCATGTAAGAGCCATTAGTGGTTTGGAAGACTTTAGAGGTTAGTTTGTTGAACACATAAAGCATTAAATGCTTTTCAAAGACTTTGGAGTCTTTGAGAAGTGACCTCAAGTTGCTTAGGAATGTGACAATATTTAGGGGATGGATTAGGCTAATTAGGAATGGTTTAGAAGAGTCTAGAAGGGGATTTAGGATTTGCAAGTGGGTTTGGTGGGTGAGGGAAAATAGGATTTAAATTAAAATAAAATTCATTTATTTCAATTATGGTTGCAACTTGCATTTGCAAGAGAATGCAAGTGGGGGGGAGGGGAGTTTAATGATTTAAATAAATGTTTTTTTAATTTATTTAAAAGAGGAAAGGGGATTAAATTAAATAAATAAGATTTATTCATTTAATTGATTGTGAATTTGGTTTAATGAATGAATTAAAATAAATTCAATAATTTATTTAATTAATAGGAGAATGGTTGAGGATGAATTAATTAGATGTTAATTTAATTAACTATTGGCTAGTGGATTTATTAATAAAATAAATAATAAATATTCATTTAATTAAATGGACAGATTTATGTGACTACATTTGCCCCTCTTTGAGACGGTGCGGTTTATCGCTTCGTTTCAAAGAAAGAAAAATAGGTGTGAAGAAATATGCCCCATAAATATTAATTTAATGGTTGGTATGTAAATGATGCTCTATAGAAAGGATGGTTAGGATGACAAACACCAACAAACAAGCAAGAAACCAATTGTTAGTGTTAGAAAATCAGAAATCAAACGCTATCCTAAGCAAGCATATCAAGAGAGACACTAAAAACAAAATAGAGAGATTAACAAAGAAAATAAATGCTCTAAGACATCTCCAAATGCCTTCCACCATGCTTGTAGCTTCTCCTCCCTTGTTCCTCTCCTCTCCAAGTTCCCAAATGAGTGTAGCTCTCATATGCTTTTTGCACTATTCTGGATGTCTTATGGAGGTTCAAGATTGTAAAATGGATGATTATGAGAGTGCAAATGTGAACAAGCTAAAATGATATATTATCTAATTATCTAATATTAATTTTAGCCCAAAATGACAGATATAGATGATTATGCTAAATGCTCTCTAAAATTCACTATAAGTTAGATGCATACAAGTTTTCAGGATCGGGATTATGAAGAAACGAGCTCTATTTCTAGGTAAAATGGAGCAATGGAGGGCTGAGATTGACTATTCTCATCAAGGGTCAAGATTGATGGGTTTATGATCTATGTGAGGGCTTTCAACCCAATCCCAGGATGACAAATGTCAACAAGAGATGGGTTGAGAGGAGAGCGAATAAGCATTAAATGGTTTACATGACTTGAGGGTTAACTTGGGAGGTAAGGTTAATGTTGAGTTGAAAGAATAAAGTCATTATCCAATAAATAATGTCTTTATCCAATGGATAAACTCTTGTGCAAGAGTTAGTGAGGATAACCATGGTCAAAGCAATAAATGTTTGAAGAGACCCATGAGTCAAATGGAGGTTGAGTTAGAGGTAAAGTATCTAACCATGGGGGTGAGTTGAGTTAACCATAAATGGTTATGTAAGAGACATTAATGGTCATGTAAGAGTTGTAAGTTCTGATACTAAAAGTAAAGTACAGATGCCAATAGCTAACAAGATGAGAGGGGGGGGGGCGGGTGAATCATACAAACTTAATCTTCCATAAAATCAGCAGATTCATCCTCGATAACTTATACTTGAACAATATAACCAAAAACTGCTAAACATGCTAACTCATAAACACATAATCATCATAACACATATAACACCCAATTTAACGTGGAAACCCAAATAGGGAAAAACCATTGTGGGATTTCAGACCCACTAAGAAATATACTCTTTTAGAGTATGCTTGGTTAAAAGCAAATCCTGTTAAAGATTACAAACACATTGCTAGATGTGACCCAGTTAAGGGATTTCCCTCAGATCTGTTAGGATCTTCACTTTGTTAGAAGTGACCTTGTCAAAGGATTTCAAACACTCATTTAGAATGTTACCTTGCTAGAGGGTTTACAAATAAGACTGTTAAGTCCACTTGGTTAAGAGATTTCCTATCACTTACACAATAACAGTAATGAAAATATATCTACAACTTCACATCTAAAATGCTAAAGCAGATTCTTATTTGCTCAAAACAATCTAGTCATAGGACATATCTTGTCCCTTTGTTGGGCTCTCTACTCTATTATTCAAACAGGTTTTCAAGCTTTTGTGCTCAGTAATCACTATGTAGCACCCCTGTGCTTACACTTGCCCGCATACATTGTTTATCAACAATTTCTTATTTATAAACAATTGCTAACCGCTAAATCTCCTTGATCACATTTCCCATGATCAATCTTAGCCATCAGATCTTCAATCTTGACTAGGTTCAATGTATCCTTCCAATCTGAAAATGTTTTACCTTGCCTAGGGACTTGCATTCCTCTCTTGGAACTTGCACAAGGTTATTGCAGTTCAATTTGCGTTGTAGATCTTCCTGCCGATTTTCCTTTGCCATAGATCTTTAACAAACTTCATGCACAACATACCAATCATTCATACATCTCTAGCTAATCATTGTCCTTCATTAATTTATATTTTTATCCATCCAATGTGATCTGTCATAACTCAGTTGCAACTTGGTAAATACTAAAATTTACTTGGTAGACATTTTGCCTTCATTAACCGATATCGATAACCTCAGGGTTTACCGACTAGGTTCCTTAGGGTTTACCGACTAGGTTCTTTGCTCGGTGACATAGTATAGTATTAACCTTACAATCAACAACATTTGTAGGATATCAAAACAATCTAAACATCATGATCTCATCATTGTCTAACTCAGTAATAGTTGCCCATTGAATAACTTATTTCTCCCCTTATTCATCACATTCTTTCTATGTCTTTTACTGACATCTAAATTCTCTTCAAATCAATCTTCTCAAGATATGGCAACATCATACTGAATCAGAAAATCAATTTCTTGACATCAATGACAAAATAATGTTATAAACATAGTTATCATCATTTTTCAGTTATATAAATAATCTCCAACAACCTTCTCAATATCCTTAATGAATATCAAAAATCTCTCTTTCTATTGAAATGCCAACAATCTCCCCCTTTGGCATTGATGGCAAAACCAAATTTTAAATGGTAATACCAACAAGATATTCAAATTGATTCAGATTCAGATTGTTGTTAGACTTCTCTTGTTATCCTTGAGCTGTTAAAATCTTTTGAAGTCTTCTCCCTTTTTCAGTAATCTTCTCCCCCAATCATTAGTCTTCATTTAGGGCTTTACCATTCAGTCATTCATTTAGTCTCATTCAGTCAACCATTTAGTCTTCTCCCCCTTTGACAACAATGCCAAAAATTAAAACAACTAAATCATGGTTTCTTCCCCTGTGAAGTGATTTGCCTTGCTATAAATCATCTTAGTCTCAGTCAGAGCAACTTGTCTCTATTTACTATTTTCTGCACACATTTAGAAAACCTTCTAAAGTGTGTAAATTAGCATCAATCCACACAAAATATTCTGTAGATTCATCAAATTGATGCTTTCACCAAACTCTGCCAGTGAGTAGAAGATAGGGGTAAAACCCCTAACTTGCTTCTGAGATACTCAAAAGTGTCCCTTGGCAATGGCTTTGTGAAGATGTCTGCTAATTGCTCCTTTGAACTGATATATTCTAGCACAACTTTCTTCTCTGAGATAATGATACTTTATAGATATAAGCTTTCTCTTAGAGTGCATTACTAGATTCTTTGAAATGTTAATGACACTAGTATGATCACAGAATATAGTTACTGGCTCAGTAACTTTCTCATTTATACCTTCCAACAGTTGTTTGATCCATGCTATATTGGTACAATTCAATGCTGTAGCAACATATTCAGCTTCTGCTACTGACTATGAAATACATCCTTGTTTCTTACTAAGCCAACTCACTAGTCTTTCTCCTAAAAAGAAAGCTCCACCACTTGTGCTTTTCCTATCATCAATGTTGCCTACCCAATCAACATCAGTATAAACTTTTAAATCAAAATTATTCCTCTTTTCATATACTAAGCCATAATCTTCAGTGCCTCTCAGGTATCTGAAAATTCTCTTGATTGCTGTCATATGGGTTTCCTTGGGATCTACAGAGAATCTTGCAACAATACCTACTGCATGTGCTATATCTGGTCTACTATGCACAACATATTGCAACTTCCCAATCATAGATCAGGAAAGTGTCTCATCAACAGATGCATATTCATCATTCTTTGATAGTTTACAGTTAGTAGCCATAGGAGTACTTATTGGTTTAGAATCCTCCATTCCAAATTTCTTCAAGATTTCCTTTATGTACTTGGATTGAGTAATGAAAATCTCATCTTTCATTTGTAGTATCTGTAAACCTATAAAATACTTTATCTCACTGATTAATGACATCTCAAATTCTTTGCACATTTCTGTAGCGTCGTAAATTGTACGCACTTGCTAGGGTGGTACAATTTCACACCTAGTTTAGCACCCGCCTTGGCGCATTTTGCATTTTGCATTGCATTTCCCCTTAGCGCTTAATTAATTAAATTAATTAGGTCTAAGGTCCTATTTCATCATCTCCCACATCATAAAGTTGGGCCCTTTCATTAAAGTGTGCCCCTTTCATTTTATTCTTCCAATACATCATTTAATCAAAAACCCTAGTTAGGTCCTATTTTGAACTTTGGGGCTTGATTTCGGGGGTCAAAACATCTCGAAATCACCTGTAACTTCGGGATTCTCTCTAAAATCATCATATCCGACGGCCCTGAAAATTTGGTGAAAAGTTGTCAGGACCATGGCGCCCGGAGTGCAACATGGTCCCAGACATTTTTCCCGAAATTTTAGGAGCATGATCCAATCATAAAATAAAGCTTAACCCCAAGAAATTGGCAAGATATTCAATCTCTAAGTCGGCCTAAAGTTGAAATTAAGACCTAGGGTTTCATACATAAGAGCTCTCTTTTTTTCATTTGAAAGGATCCGATTTTGGGTTTAGAGGAACCTCATACATAGCGAAAGAGAAAATCTTTGAAGACTTCAACAACATTCAACATCCTTCTATCAAGCATTTATCAATTTCATTCATCCATTTAGGGCTTGGAAGACATTGAAGAACAATAGGAGATTACCGACTGAAGATTGGCTTGTACCCCTCCTTTGAGGGTTGGGTATGATTTCATGTTGTTTTCATGTCTTTGCATAAGCTTCAATATATCATTTATCCATGCTTTAGATCACTTTGCATCTTGATTTAGAGCATTTACATTATCATTTACAAGCAATTAGGGTTTACTTTCTAGGTTGCTCTAGTTTGCTTTCTTGCATTTTAGGACCTTGCACACACACTAGGTCTGCACACACAATACATTTTACAATACAACTTGGCTATTCGTGGAGGTGGAAATCACCGAAGCAGGGGTTTGACTAAGGCAAACCCCTATATAGCCGCCCAAAACACCTTTTCAGATATAAGTGCAGGTTTCGAGACTCGGACGACGCCGCAAGGCACAAATCCGGGAAGAGCAGACTGAGACAGAACTCCACACCAAATTGCAGAGCAGAAACCCAGGACAGGGGCGTGGGGCACCCTGGTCCTGCCAGGACAGGGGTGCCGGGCGCCCTGGTCCCTGGGACAGGGGCGCTGGGCGCCCTGGTCCTCCTGACAGACAGCATTTTCAGCATTTTTGACAGCTTTTCCAGAGTGCAAAACAATAGTTTCCGGAGCAGTTTCAGGGGCAGAATCAGGACAGTGGCGCCCGCGCCCCCGTCCCGAACATTTTCATTCATATTTTAACACCAGGTACACATCTACATTCTTGTCTTGTCCTTGTGTTTACAGCTTTCCCTCATTTAAGTTCAATTCTGTAATCTTGTTATTAGTTCATACTTGCACTTTGGGGTTAGGGATTGAACTTGCATCATTTCATCTTTCAAATACAACAAAGGAATAGAAATCCTAATAGGTATCCCGTGGCTCTCTCTTCCACAAAAAGAAGTAGCCAATTGTGTGATACCTCTAGGCTCTTTCGTATTCCACAAATGTGTGCTTGAAAGTGAGATTAGGGCATGTTTGCTTAGTGTCACTTTTTCTCCCACACATTTTGGTGAACCTGACGTGAACTCCAATCTTCTCTAATTCTGATTTATGTTTTCAAATTTGAGTGTTTATGCTATTTCAAATTCAAAATTGTATTTACAAGTCTCAATTTCTTGCAAGATTCAAAAATTTAGAGGAAATTTTTGCTAAAACCCTAATTTTTCAATTCAAAGTTGAACTTGTGGATAGCTTAATTCGGATCAATAATTTTAAATCCGATTTAGGAACTCATTTGAATCATAAATTTCATTTTCTAAATCTACATTCTAAGTGCTTGCATTGGTTAAAATTTCCTTCTATTTTGCATGTGTTATCATTTGAAAGAGGAAAATTGTTGTCATGATGCATTCATTTCAGAGATGTGATAATGGGTTAGCTTCCCTTGTTTCAATTTTTCCTTCTCCTAAAGAACCTCCCCCCATATATAACAACATTTTAGTGCCTAAAAGAGTTGCTACCAATCCCTTTGAGACTCTCCCATGCTCTAAGGATGAAGTCTTTAAGAGTGATCTTGATAATTCTCCTAAAATGTGCCCTTCCCATTTAGCTATCCTAGAGGAAGAGAATGATATCATAAACACCTTTCTTAATGTTACTTCACCTTCCCTCCATGATGCCTCTCCAAGTGAAAAGGTATTTATGGACATTGAATTATTTTCTCCTAAAGTTGGTCCTTCCAATGGGGGCATGTTAGTGCAACAAGAGGTTATGAACACTTCTTTCAAAGATCTCCTTCCTAAGCATGAATCTTTGGAGAAATATGTTCATGTTCCTCCTAAAAAACACTCCCTTCATGAGGATCCTTTTGTGCAAGAAGATGACATTATCCCTACATTTCCTAGTGATGGCATTTCCTTTTCCAACAAAATTCCCACTAGAGATGATGAATTAATGATAAATGCTTACCCTTCTCCTAAAGTTTGTCTTACCCATAAGCATCTCTTAGAGAAAGAAGATGAAATAATAAGCACTTTCCTTAATTCTCTCTCCCCTAAAGATCATATTGAACATATTTTGAGGAAAGAGGATGAGTTTAACACATCTATTGATGCTCTCCCTTCTAAGGATGAGGAATTAATAAACAATGTTATCTCCTCTCCCGAAATTGACAATACTTCAAACATTCCTTTCAACAACTTCACTATTTGGGATGAACCATTGGAAGAAGGTGTAGATTATTCTCTACCCCGTGAGAGAACCCTAGCCAAAGGGGATGAAATCAAGATTGAAAACTCCCTTGATAGTTTCTCACCTTCCTTGAATCTTAATTATTCTCCCTCTAAAAATAAAGCATCTCCCTCTCCTCAATTTGGTGCTACTCATAAGGAAACCCTAGTTCAAAGCAAGATGGTTAACATTTCTTTCAGAGATCTCCCTCTCAAAAGTGAGACTTTAGAGAGTAATGTTGATCCTTCTCCTAGAGAGTTTATTCCCCATGTAGATCATTTGATGATAGAGGATGATATGACCTTTCCTCTTCCTACTAGAACATCAATGCCTACCCCTTGTCTCTCTCCTAAAATTGATTTAATCCGTGATGAGATTTTGGTGCAAGAGAAGACCATCAACAATTCTTCCAACACTTTTTTTCATTCCTCTAAACCATCCTCAATCAATTTGATACATGTGAATGAAACACCTAACAAACCTCTCTTCACTGTCCAAGGTGCTTGTCCTTCTCAAAATTCTCAACCTTTAAATAAGCCTATCTTAGTGGTTCAAGGTGGTTATGCTAATGATTCTTTTTGCACTCCTAAGAAACCTATTATTACTGTGCAAGGAGGTTATTCTTCTAAGAGCCCTTATGAGTATGCTAAGCAACTGACTAGAGAGAGTTATCATGCGGTTGCTCATAC
The DNA here is from genome assembly GCF_030272615.1 of Cryptomeria japonica. NCBI lineage: Eukaryota > Viridiplantae > Streptophyta > Pinopsida > Cupressales > Cupressaceae > Cryptomeria > Cryptomeria japonica. The sequence continues at coordinate 368,292,945 of NC_081407.1, forward strand.
CTATAACACAAGAAACAATAGGCAACCTAATCCTCCTCCATTTATCCCAACTTCACTTCCTCCTTCTCAACCAATTCTTCCGCAAGCTCCACGTATTTCACAAGTTCTTGGTAAGAAATATGATCTCATAGAACAACTTAAAGCTACCCCTGCTAAGATATCCCTTTGGGATTTGATCCAAACTTCTTCCGCTCATCATGGAATGTTACAAGATGCCTTGAAAGATTTGAATGTTCCTCCACCAAATACATCTAGTAATATAGCATCTTTAGTTAACTCTGTGATGAATCCTAAAGCTCAAATTGTGTTTACCCAAGATGAGTTGCCTACTAGTGAAATTCAACAACAATATGATCCCTTGATGATTGTGGTTATCATAAATGACACGGCTATAAGACGAACACTAGTAGATAATGGCTCTGGCCTTAATGTATGTAGCATTAATCTATTGCATAAGATGAATGTGGATACATCCCTTATTGAGCCTGACTCTCGTCCCATTCGAGGCTTTGATAATGTGGCTAAGACTTCATTAGGTATTATCACCTTACCCATCACAGTGGGACCTGTTACTTTGCCTACTCCTATCCATGTTATGTCGGGGAATCTAACATACAACTTGTTATTAGGGAGACCTTGGATTCACAGTATGCAAGCTGTCCCCTCTACATTGCATAGACAAGTTAAATTTATTTATAACAATAAGACATATACCTTGATAGGTGATACTAATCTTCAGGCTTGTTTGCAAACATCTACTTCCAAAGGGAGTTCTTCTAAATCTTCCTCTTCTAATGATGACTCTTTAAACAAGATACCTATGAACAAATCATTACCCTATGATAATCAAAATTCTTTGGATGAGTCTGGAGCTCCTGAAGAAGATTCTTCTCGACTTGAATCTACACATGAAAAGGCTTTTGATCCTGAGAAGGTTCTCGCAGAAGATGATTGGGGATCTCTTGACTTTAATCCCACCTTTTTAGGTGAGTATAGGGTTCCTCCTAGAGTGCTTAAAGTTAAAGAGAAGGAAGAAACTAGAGATCAATCAGTCTTACCTGAACCTATGAGCAATAATTTTGTGGCCACCTCTCAAAATTCTTCTCCTCACACCTCTAATTATGAAGAGTTTGATTCTTTGTCTTATGAAAAACCACCCTCTCTTCTTGAAATGGCTGATCATTATGGTCGTGGTTTTCGCATTTTTGCTAAGCATGGGTATCATGGAAATGGTTGTGGTTCTCATGAACAAGGGATAAAAGTTCCTCTAGAGACTAATTTTCACAATTATGCCTTTGGACTTGGCTATAATCCCTGCAAACACACTAAAGCATCTAAAAGACCATCTCTTAATGTGAATGCTATATTTAGTAGTGATGATGATCTCACTTCAACCAAATCATCTTCTACTTCTATCAACTCTCATTCCCCTCATAAGGAAATCTTGGCGATGAACAAGTCTCTTTATGACTCCCCTCAAATTTCTAAATCCACTTATGAATCTTTATCTCCTATTCATCATAAAGTCCTTTCCTCTAGGGATAAGGCTCTAATAAATTACACTCATCCCTCTTCTAAGATTTCTTGTGACTTTTCTTCTTCAATTTTTATCACTTTATACATGTTTTTGATCTCACTTATAGTTGAGCATTTAGCATGTCATATTCAAATACCTCATTCAATCTATCATGTCTTTAAATAACATTAATGGCTATTATGTTGCTCATCATTATGTGACATTGGTAGCTCATTTACTGGGGGCTCATTGTCATTCATGATGGTACAATTTCAAGTGCAATCATATTTTTTGAAGCAACATAATAGCCTAATTTTCTTGTTCCTATGGGGACAAGAATGATTTCATACATCTCTTCTTTTGCTTATGTCCAAATATCTCCCTAGAAGATTGTGTAAGTCCTTCTCATTGTCCTTATCCTTGGGAGGCAATGATCTTTCCTTATTTTTATCTAAGGATCCACTTTTTCCTATTTTGTGGATGGTGTGGACTTTATTACTTGATGTTATGCCTTGTACGCATTTGTTGTTGTTTGTTCAAGGATTCTCTCTTACAAGAGGTGTAAGTCCTTGACTACAACCTCTTTTGCACTTGGTAAAATACATCCATAATGAATTCACTCTCCCGATTGGGTTAAAAAGAGCATCATCCTTCATTAAGAATCACTTTCACCTCGCAAAAGAAGGAAGTATTGCATTCTTATTCTCTTCTTTGTCTTATTCTAGAAGATGTTATATTTGTCCTCTCGGGGATAGGTGTCTTTTTGTACAAAGATCTCTTCTCCTCTAAGGTTCTCCTTTACACATATTACAAGATATCCCTTCTCAACTATCTTATCCTTGCTTAAAGAGTGCAAAACTCTCTTGCTTGGATCTATGACATTGTTGCATTTTTGGGGTATCTTCTTTTGTGATGAAGGTAGGTATCCTTGTTCTATTTTGCTTATGACATAAACATTACACTTTTTGAGCAATGGGTCATTCTCGAAACTAGAGTACAGACTCTTAGAGCGAGATGTCTCCATTTTTCTTTTATGCAAGGTGATTATTCTCGGAACCAGAGCACAGACTCTTAGAGCGAGATGTCACACTTTTGTGCTATACATATACAGGTTGTAGCATACTCGGGCATAGACTCCTATGAGGTGCTTCTAACCTCCCTTACACACACATGCACGAGGTTGAGTGGAACTAGCGGCATAAGGCTAGACTTTCTCACTCTCCTCCCTTACATGGATCACCTAGACAGACTCTGGGGGCTAGTTTTCCATGTCCTTTTCCCATGGATCAGCTAGACAAGATCTAGGGGCGAGAAGTCCATGTTTTCTCTCTCACTATTCTTCTCATGGATCACCAATGTGTGTATTCATGCTTTTTTTCCTTTCTTTTTCTTCTCTTTGCATTTTGTTTCCATTTACATCCTTCATCTTGTGTTAGAGAACTCTCAAATCCTCACACTCTTTGTTGTGTTGGAATTGAGATTTAGTCCTCTTTCTTACCAAATGATTCTCCATTAGTTTTTGATCTCATATCAAATCTTCTTGTGAGCATTTGTCATCAATACTCTTTAACAATTCGAAGTGGTAAACATGATACCCTGTTTCAACTCACTAAAATTAGCAAGCCAAAACAGGGGGGGGCATATAGCTACCCTCGAATTTTCATCACCTTCCTTAGTAAGCATTAGGTGATTTTGTGATCTAACGTGTGTTTTGTAGGGTGCGGTTCCTAACTGTGTACTGCAGATACCGCTGGGGGCTTCGTTCGACAGACTTATGGATATATCCTTTTTCAAATAATGTTTACTTTTTTGTACTTTAGCTTGCATATGCACGTAGTGTTCATATGACCGCTAAAGTGGGGGCTAAATGCAGCGTCGTAAATTGTACGCACTTGCTAGGGTGGTACAATTTCACACCTAGTTTAGCACCCGCCTTGGCGCATTTTGCATTTTGCATTGCATTTCCCCTTAGCGCTTAATTAATTAAATTAATTAGGTCTAAGGTCCTATTTCATCATCTCCCACATCATAAAGTTGGGCCCTTTCATTAAAGTGTGCCCCTTTCATTTTATTCTTCCAATACATCATTTAATCAAAAACCCTAGTTAGGTCCTATTTTGAACTTGGGGGCTTGATTTCGGGGGTCAAAACATCTCGAAATCACCTGTAACTTCGGGATTCTCTCTAAAATCATCATATCCGACGGCCCTGAAAATTTGGTGAAAAGTTGTCGGGACCATGGCGCCCGGAGTGCAACATGGTCCCGGACATTTTTCCCAAAATTTTAGGAGCACGATCCAATCATAAAATAAAGCTTAACCCCAAGAAATTGGCAGGATATTCAATCTCTAAGTCGGCCTAAAGTTGAAATTAAGACCTAGGGTTTCATACATAAGAGCTCTCTTTTTTTCATTTGAAAGGATCCAATTTTGGGTTTAGAGGAACCTCATACGCAGTGAAAGAGCAAATCTTTGAAGACTTCAACAACATTCAACATCCTTCTATCAAGCATTTATCAATTTCATTCATCCATTTAGGGCTTGGAAGACATTGAAGAACAATAGGAGATTACCGACTGAAGATTGGCTTGTACCCCTCCTTTGAGGGTTGGGTATGATTTCATGTTATTTTCATGTCTTTGCATAAGCTTCAATATATCATTTATCCATGCTTTAGATCACTTTGCATCTTGATTTAGAGCATTTAAATTATCATTTACAAGCAATTAGGGTTTACTTTCTAGGTTGCTCTAGTTTGCTTTCTTGCATTTTAGGACCTTGCACACACACTAGGTCTGCACACACAATACATTTTACAATATAACTTGGCTATTCGTGGAGGTGGAAATCACCGAAGCAGGGGTTTGACTAAGGCAAAACCCTATATAGCCGCCCAAAACACCTTTTCAGATATAAGTGCAGGTTTCAGGACTCAGACGACGCCGCAGGGCACAGATCCGGGAAGAGCAGACTGAGACAGAACTCCACACCAAATTGCAGAGCACAAACCCAGGACAGGGGCGTGGGGCGCCCTGGTTCTACCAGGACAGGGGCGTTGGGCGCCCTGGTCCCTGGGACAGGGGCGCTGGGTGCCCTAGTCCTCCTGACAGAGAGCATTTTCAGCATTTTTGACAGCTTTTCCAGAGTGCAAAACAGCAGTTTCCGGAGCAGTTTCAGGGGAAGAATCAGGACAGTGGCGCCCGCGCCCCCGTCCCGAACATTTTCATTCATATTTTAACACCAGGTACACATTTACATTCTTGTCTTGTCCTTGTGTTTATAGCTTTCCCTCATTTAAGTTCAATTATGTAATCTTGTTATTAGTTCATACTTGCACTTTGGGGTTAGGGATTGAACTTGCATCATTTCATCTTTCAAATACAAAAAAGGAATAGAAATCCTAATAGGTATCCCGTGGCTCTCTCTTCCACAAAAAGAAGTAGCCAATTGTGTGATACCTCTAGGCTCTTTCGTATTCCACAAATGTGTGCTTGAAAGTGAGATTAGGGCATGTTTGCTTAGTGTCACTTTTTCTCCCACACAATTTCATTACCAAAGTTTTTGCATAAGGAGTCATTTCCACAAAAAATAATATCATCAACAAATATGGTTGAGATCAGTATTCCATTGTCCTCATCATTCTTCATATACATATTGCTATTTTCACTGGTCCTTATAAAACCAATTTTGATTAAGTAAGAGTGCAGTCTCTCATACCATGCTCTAGGTGCTTGTTTCAGACCATATAAAGCTTTGTTCAGTTTGCATACTTGATCTTTACTCCTGTCTTCAACAAATCCTTCAGGTTGTTTAATATAAACTTCTTCTTCTAGTATACCATTCAAAAATGCAGATTTAACTTCCATTTGATATACCTTGAAATTTTTGAAAGCAACATATGCCAACAATGTTCTTACTCCCCCAAGTCTAGCCACAGGTGTAAAAGTTTCACCATAATCTATTCCTTCTTCTTAAGCATAACCTTTGCAAACTAGTCTTTCTTTGTTGCGAATGACCTCACCTTTTTCATTTAGCTTGTTTCTGAAAATCCACTTTGTACCGATTACATTTTTGTCCTTTGGTCTTGGGATCAGTGTCCATGTGTCATTCTTCTTGATTTGATCAATCTCTTCTGTCATAGCATTTACCCAATCTTCACTGTTAAATGCCTCTTTTACTATTCTCAGTTCAAATTCAAATATCAGACATGTGTTCTATCTTAGTTTGTTCCTTGTCATCACTGGATCATCCTTATCTCCTATAATCTGACTTGATGCATGATGTCTTCTAACATATTTGGCTAGTATAGGCTCGGTAGGTTTTGTATGAACTTCTTCATCACTCGGTAACTGGACATTATCTTCATTTTCTTCAGCAACTTTCTTGGTAGGACTTCTCGGTTGAACATAAACAAATTCTTCATAATCTTCTGGTTCTCTGGAATTTCCTTTATCATTTCTTCCTGCAAATTCGTCAATTTTCACATTTGCACTTTCTACTATTTTGTTAGATGATTTGATCAGACATTTAAATGCTTTACTCCTAGAAGAATAACCAAGAAATGTTCCTTCTTCACTTTTCTGATCAAACTTTCCATTTCTGTCATCTTTGTGAACATAGCATCTACTTCCAAAGATTTTAAAATAACTTACATTAGCTTTCTTGTCATACCAGATCTCATATGGTGTCTTCATAGTTCCTTTCTTCAATTGAACTCGGTTCAGGGTGTAAACTGTAGTGTTGATTGCTTCTCTCCAAAATGTTTGAGGTACCCTTTTTTCTATCATCAGGGTTCTGACACAATCTACAATTGATCTGTTTCTTCTCTCAGCTATCCCATTTTTTCGAGGTGTTCTCGGTGCAGATACTTGCCTTTTTATACCATGATCATTGCAGAATAAGTTAAATTCATCAGAAGTGAACTCTCCTCCTCTATCAGATCTAAGACATTTCAGTTGTCTTCCTGTTTCATTTTCAACTCTTGCCTTGTACCATTTAAACATTTGGAAAGCTTCTAATTTTTCTTTTAAAAACATAACTAACATCATCCTTGAGTAATCATCCACAAATAATATGAAATATTTATCACCATAATAACTTTGAACTTTCATGGGACCACAAAGATCAGTGTGTACTAGATCTAAAATTCCTTTAGAAGTGTAGGACTTACTTGTAAAGTTTGATCTTGTCATCTTACCCATCTGGCATCCTCAGCACATAGCATTCTTAGGTTTTTCCAGACTCGATAGACCTCTTACTCGGTGCTTCTTACTTATTTTGATCAGATTATCAAAATTTACATGACAAAACCTTTTATGCCATAACCAGGTATCTTCTATTTTTGCATATAGACATTTGTTCCGAGTTGAGTCAAGATGAAATGTATCACCTTTTGTTTGTGTCCCGGTAGTAGCTAACTTTCCATGCTTGTCATGAACTTTGACAATTCCTTTCTGAAATTCTATTCGGTATCCTGTATTGTTTAGCTGTGCTACACTCAACAAATTGTATTTCAATCCTTCAACCTAGTATACATCATCACATTTAGCATTGTCAAGAAGTGTTATAGATCCTTTACCTTTCACAAGACATGGTGCATCATTACCAAATATTACATAGCCTCCATCATAGTCTTCTAAGTTAACAAACTTATGTTTATCACCTATCATATGATGTGAGCATCCATTGTCTATGATCCAAGAATCATTATTATTTGTGTGAGATATTAGGGCTTTTTCTTCCTACCTTTCTTCATTAGATCCATCTTTAATAGCCACATAAACAACTTCCTCAGTATCAATTTCATCAAATTTATCATCGTTGGATTCCTCATCAGCTACTAGACATGTCTTTCTATCTCTCCTTCTGAAGTCTCAGTGTCCTCTGTATTGGTTGTCTTTCTGCCTGTTATCTCGGTATTCTCTCTTTTCACTAGATTCCTTGTCAGGATAGTTAGAAGCCATATGTCCTATTTTATCAAAATTGAAACATTTCAAAGGTAGCTTTCCTTTATACTTACCTTTTCCTCTTGGTAACCTTCTGGCTAATAATGCTTCAAACTCTTCTTGCTTCTTGATTTCCTCATACAGTTTGTGTACTTCTTCCATGTTCTTATGAAATCTTTCACTTGCTCCACTGTGATTCCCTTCAGAGTACTTACTCTTTCTATCATTGTAATCATCAGATTCACCAATATGAAAAGAACTGAATGCAGATTCTACTTTATTTACCAAAGACCCACTGCTATCAAAATTACTTAACTCAAATGCACGTAGCTTACCAATAGTAGCATCCAAAGAAACTGGCATGTTAGGTACATACCTCAATTCATTGATTGTAGAGACTTGAATAGCATAAGCAGGTAGAAGGGTTCTCAACAACTTACTTGTTATATCCTTTTCTTCAATAGTTCCTCCTGCTCCTTTAATTTGATTGACAATCCCCTTTAACCTTGTATTGTATTAGGTTATGTTCTCACATTCATTCATTCTCATGGATTCAAGTTGTCCTCTTAGACTATCTACTTTTGCTCTTTGAACATGTTCATCACCGCCATACACTAATATGAGCCTAGTCCACATTGCTTTTGCATCATTACAACCTTCTAGATCATTAAACTCTGAGTCGGTCAATGCTGATGTTATTTCAATCATAGCTTGAATATGTTCTTGCTTTACCTTTATCTCTTCCAAAGTCATTGGGTTGGTGCTTAGTGCAATGTAATCATTCTCCAGATAATATGTTGAATATTCTCCAATTCCTGATAAATGCAGCTTCATCCTTTTCTGCCATGTGGAGAAACTTGACTTGTTCAGCTTTGGTGCATCCCTTTTATACATTTTCGGATCTTTACCTCAAGTACCTTTAAAATTTTCTACCGGAGTCCAAAGCTCTGATACCAATTATAAGTTCTGATACTAAAATTAAAGTACATATGCCAATAGCTAACAAGATGAGAGGGGGGGGGTGAATCATACAAACTTAAACTTCCATAAAATCAACAGATTCATCCTCGGTAACTTATACTTCAACAATATAACCAAAAACTGCTAAACATGCTAACTCATAAATACATAATCATCATAACACATATAACACCCGATTTAACATGGAAACACAAATATGGAAAAACCACTGTGGGATTTCAGACCCATTAAGAAATATACTCTTTTAGAGTATGCTCGGTTAAAAGCAAATCCTGTTAAAGATTATAAACACATTGCTAGATGTGACCCAATTAAGGGATTTCCCTTAGACCTGTTAGGATCTTCACTTTGTTAGAAGTGACCTTGTCAAAGGATTTCAAACACTCATTTAGAATGTTACCTTGCTAGAGGGTTTACAAATAAGACTGTTAAGTCCACTTGGTTAAGAGATTTCCTATCACTTACACAATAACAATAATAAAAATATATCTACAACTTCACATCTGAAATGCTAAAGCAGATTCTTATTTGCTCAAAACAATCTAGTCATAGGACTTATCTTGTCCCTCTGCTGGGCTCTCTGCTATGTTATTCAAACAGGTCTTCAAGCTTCTGTGCTCGGTAATCACTATGTAGCATCCCTGTGCTTACACTTGCCTGCATACATTGTTTATCAACAATTTCTTATTTATAAACAATTGCTAACCGCTAAATCTCCTTGATCACATTTCCCATGATCAATCTTAGTCATCAGATCTTCAATCTTGACTAGGTTCAATGTATCCTTCCGATCTGAAAATGTTTTACCTTGCCTAGGGACTTGCATTCCTTTCTTGGAACTTGCACAAGGTTATTGTTGTTCAATCTGTGCTGTAGATCTTCCTGCCGATTTTCCTTTGCCATAGATCCTTAACAAACTTCATGCACAACATACCAATCATTCATACATCTCCAGCTAATCATTGTCCTTCATTAAATAATACTTTTATCCATCCAATGCGATCTGTCATAACTCGGTTGGAACTCGGTAAATACTAAACTTTACTCGGTATACATTTCACCTTCATTAACCGATATCGATAACCTTGGGGTTTATCGACTAGGTTCCTTAGGGTTTACCAACTAGGTTCTTTGCTCGGTGACATAGTATAGTATTAACCTTACAATCAACAACATTTGTAGGATATCAAAACAATCTAAACATCATGATCTCATCATTGTCTAACTCGGTAATAGTTGCCCATTGAATAACTTATTTCTCCCCTTATTCATCACATTCTTTCTATGTCTTTTACCGACATCTTAATTCTCTTCAAATCAATCTTCTCAAGATATGACAACATCATACTGAATCAGAAAATCAATTTCTTGACATCAATGACAAAATAATGTTATAAAGATAGTTATCATCCTTTTTCAGTTATATCAATAATCTCCAACAACCTTCTCAATATACTTAATGAATATCAACAATCTCTCTTTCTACTGAAATGCCAACAAGAGCCATTAGTGGTTTGAAGACTTTAGAGGTTAGCTTGTTGAACACATAAAGCATTAAATGTTTTTCAAAGACTTTGGAGTCTTTGAGAAGTGACCTCAAGTTGCTTAGGAATGTGACAATATTTAGGGGATGGATTAGGCTAATTAGGAATTGTTTAGAAGAGTCTAGAAGGGGATTTAGGATTTGCAAGTGGGTTTGGTGGTTGAGGGAAAATAGGATTTAAATTAAAATAAAATTAATTTATTTCAATTATGGTTGCAACTTGTGTTTGCAGGAGAATGCAAGTGGGGGGGAGTTTAATGATTTAAATAAATGTTTTAATTATTTATTTAAAAGAGGAAAGGGGATTAAATTAAATAAATAATATTTATTCTTTTAATTAATTGTGAATTTGGTTTAATGAATTAATTAAAATAAATTGAATAATTTATTTAATTAATAGGAGAATGGTTGAGGATGAATTAATTAAATGTTAATTTAATTAACTATTGGCTAGTGAATTTATTAATCAAATAAATAGTAAATATTCATTTAATTAAATGGACAAATTTATGTGACTACATTTGCCCTTCTTTGAGACGGTGCGGTTTATCATGTCGTTTCAAAGAAAGAAAAATAGGTGTGAAGAAATATGCCCCATAAATGTTAATTTAATGGGTAGTATGTAAATGATGCTCTGCAAAAAGGATGGTTAGGATGAAAAACACCAACAAACAAACAAGAAACCAATTGTTAGTGTTAGAAAATCAGAAATCAAACACTATCCTAAGCAAGCATATCAAGAGAGACATTAAAAGAAAAATAGAGAGCTTAACAAAGAAAATAAATGCTCTAAGACATCTCCAAATGCCTTCCACCATGCTTGTAGCCCAAAATGACAAATATAGATGATTATGTTAAATGCTCTCTAAAATTCACTATAAGTTAGATGCATACAAGTTTTTTAGGATCTTGATTATGAAGAAATGAGCTCTATTTATAGGTGAAATGGAGCAATGGAGGGTTGAGATTGAGTATTTTCATCAAGGGTCAGGAGTCATGGGTTTATGATCTATGTGAGGGCTTTCAACCCAATTCCAAGATGACAAATGTCAACAAGAGATGGGTTGAGAGGAGAGGGAATAAGCATTAAATGCTTAACATGACTTGAGGGTTAACTTGGGAGGTAAGGTTAATGTTGAGTTGAAAGAATAAAGCCATTATCCAATAAATAATGTCTTTATCCAATGGATAAAATCTTGTGCAAGAGTTAGTGAGGATAACCATGGTCAAATTAATATATGTTTGAAGAGACCCATGAGTCAAATGGAGGTTGAGTTAGAGGTAAAGTATCTAACCATGGGGTGAGTTGAGTTAACCATAAATGGTTATGTAAGAGCCATTAATGGTCATGTAAGAGCCATTAGTGGTTTGGAAGAATTTAGAGGTTATCTATTTGAACACATAAAACATTAAATTTTTTATAAAGACTTTGGAGTCTTTGAGAAGTGACCTCAAGTTGCATAGGAATGTGACAATATTTAGGGGATGGATTAGGCTAATTAGGAATGGTTTAGAAGAGTCTAGAAGGGGATTTAGGATTTGCAAGTGGGTTTGGTGGGTGAGGGAAAATAGGATTTAAATTAAAATCAAATTAATTTATTTCAATTATGGTTGGAACTTGCATTTGCAGGAGAATGCAAGTGGGGGGGGGGAGTTTAATGATTTAAATAAATATTTTAATTATTTATTTAAAAGAGGAAAGGGGATTAAATTAAATAAATAGGATTTATTCATTCAATTGATTGTGAATTTGGTTTAATGAATTAATTAAAATAATTTATTTAATTAATAGGAGAATGGTTGATGATGAATTAATTAAATGTTAATTTAATTAATTGTTGGCTAGTGGATTTATTAATCAAATAAATAGTAAATATTCATTTAATTAAATGGATAGATTTATGTGACTACACTTCATTATCTGAGTTAATGCGTTTCTACTTAGGAATTTGAGTCGGTTTCGGTGAACCAATGTATGGGAGCTATCCCCTCTTGATAGCGCTTAATAATAATAAACAAAAGAAATATTTAATATATAATTTATATTTATTAAATATTAATATTAATTTCATATTTATCAAATAATAATATAAAAAATAGAGACCCATGATCATAATACATATTAACTATGGTTTCTATGAGTGTGGTTGATCTTTCTCCCAAACAAACTCAACAAATTAGGGAGATCTTTCTCCCAAATCACCTATTCAAACAAGGTGATTACCCTTCCCAAACTTCAAGAGCCCTCACAAGGCCACTAGGTACTCACAAGGTTTACACATCCCAACAATGCACTCATGCTTCCTAACCCTCATCCAACCATTAATACACATTTTTTTAGGTTTACTCAACTTTCCCAAGGCCAACTTGAGGCTCTCCACTTCCTAATTCACACCAAACTCCGAAATCCTACTCACACAAGGATACCTCCTAAAGGACTCCTAATTGCTTATAGACACAACTTCCAATGCCAAGTAGGAACACACCAACCCAAGGGTCTTAATAAAAACATCAAGGAGACTCCTCCACATTGACAAATCACCATTCTTTACCCTCCCTTCCACCCAAAAGTCTCAAGAAGACCTACTGCTACAATTTTGCCTTTCTATGAAAGTCATACACATTTAGGACAATCATAAGGAACTGAGCCATTTCCTCATTCTAAAGTCTCTAGACAAATTCATATGCTTCTCAAAACATCCACACGCCTTTGCCAATCATAAAACAATCATCAAACCCATTCAATACATCATACTCACAAAATCTCAGTTAAACAACTCTCTCGACCAACCACATCCCCACTTTAGGATAATCATAGAATGATGAGTTTCTTGGCCATCCAAGGGCCACAATGACTTCTCTTGGGTCTGAACTAACCCCACACATACTCCCAAACACTCAGTGTGATGTCGCCATCTAAACAATCAAAACATGATAATGCCCACACTCCATGAGTATGCCCCAAGTGCACTTCCTTGAAGACACAACTCTCCATCTGAGTATCATTTGTTTGCTTGGTGTTTTGGGAGAATTGTGAGTTATTTCCCAAAAACTAAAAAACCTAGGGCTAGTAGGGTTGTGAAGTGTTTATGAAGAACAATGATATTAAGAAGTTTAAGAATCACTTCCAATGCTTGAATCATGTCTCATAGGATGTAAGAAGTAATTGTGTATGGGTGGTTTGGGTTTGTGCCATATTGTTGGTGTATTGCCTTTGTAAGGGTATGTATAGCCTATTGGGAATTAAGGCTATAGGAAGGAAGGTCACATTGAAAGCATGTGTTGTCAATCAATGACTTGTTGAGTCATTTGAGAAGGGTAAAGTGAGTGAGTAATTCCCTTGGAGAGTGTGTATTTGTGTTGGGACTGGGTATTCTACCAGGTTTCCCTATGACTCTGCATCAAAACTCCTTGCCTCAATCACAATGAAAGTCATGGATCACTTCAAAATGGCTTCGACTTTTACTAAATTTCTCACAATAGTTGGATCTCAGACTGATAAATCTTGATCTTAGCTAGTTAATAGACTTAGCTAATCTTTGATCTCATACTTAGACAACTGTTTGGTGTATTTGGTGACTGCCCTTTTAAAAAGTTAAATGAATATTTGCAACCAATTTGGAAGACAGTCATGGTTTGAGAAAACATTCAAAGCTATGACAGTGAATGTTAAAGATCAAGAATACCCAAAAGTGCAGTCATTTAAAGCATTATTGTTGACCTATGCATAATGCACAAAATACCACAAACCTATATGGTAGTCAAACAAGATGGTATAGGTCAAAGAAGCAATGATAGAGGAAACAACCTCAAGAAGGAGTTAGCAATAACAATACCATATTGTGCATGAAAGGTACTCACAACATGTTTTTAGTTAAGGAAAGCAATGATCTTAGTCCAATTATAATAGAAGACCAAAGATAGGCCGAGATAGTGTTTTTATTCATAGTCAAAATCAATAAGAAGCACTCGTAAAGTTAATAAAGATAAGGAGATAGTCATCGATATCAATTAACAAGCCATCAAAAATTAGTCAAGGGGCCTCTGAGAATAGTGAATGAGATGACAATGGATAGAGTAAGAAGAACAAACTCAGAAATTAATAGTAGGGGTAGCATCTTTAAGACAATGATTAGATACCAAAAGCATTTACATTTCAATAAGGAGCATTACGGTCTCAAAGAGCCACATCAAGTTATTAAGAAGTATGTGACAAAGTCTCAGTCTAAGGGAGCACTCCAATGGAAAGAGTGACCATTCTTGAAAACAAAAAATTCATGATGATTGCATGGTGTCTATGTATACAATAAAGCATAATGACAGAGAAAAGTCATTCAACCATAGTCTCATGAAGACAACATTCCAATCATGAGCTATAGGTTCTTGAGACATCAAGAACAAAGCTATAGCACATAAATCTAATAGTTCAAAAGGAAACATAATGAAAGTAGGATGAATTGTGACTTTGGCATGAATAAGTCATAAGAGACCAAACATCAATCCCAGGTTACTATCTAAAATTAAGATAGAGATATCACATGAGCATAAACAGTGACAAAGCAAATCATTTCATGAGTAATAATAGCCTGAGAATGTAGGATATTGCCTAATATTTTTGGTTAATCCTAATACACTCAAAATAGTCATAGAGAAGCTAAAGTATTGTTGGCATTGTGTTGTCATTTATGTCAACCAGTATAGAAGGACAATCGGTATGGGAGTATTGTTGAAATACAGTTATTGATGTCAACTAGTGCTGCAAGTCACCGACAAAGAAGAGAATGTCATTCATAGGAATGACCACTGGAGTCATTGGTACACAAGTTAGTGTTTGACTTGTACGGATGATATGGAGAGGTTATCAGTATATTCTTTCACCGGTAAGGAGAGTATATCAACTGGTAAGTGATGAGTTGACATGGAGAAGACCAATCAACCATGTGAGTGGTTGTCAACCAGAAAGCTTATAAGCAAGATGAGCAAGGTGCTTGAGCTGTTGTTTGTGATGAAGAGGCAAAATGTTACCTACATCACATCAACATAGGAGGAGAAGAATGTACAGGTCACCGGTATGTTGTGTGGATGCAGAATAGTATAAATCCCACCAGATGAAGATGTAGTCACTATGTGAAGAGATGACTGACAGTGAATGTACTCACACTAGATCACATGTGCCCGCTTGAAGGTATGTTGCACAAATAGGGAAGCCACATGAGTGCATTACAGGATACAGATGACAAGGATTCACTACCATCGGTAAGTGGAGCTTATCTCCTATTATGCATAAGTGTGCATCATAGTTCTATGAGATATGAAAGAAGAAGTAGAAGGTAGGTGATTGAAGGCTCACACCGGATCTACTGGTGCATGTAATCAGAGATGTGCACCGTATCAAAAAGGGTTGGCATATTGTGCCGCCGAGACATAAAAGGAAGAGTAAAGAAGTGATGGGTTTTTCACCTTGACAAACCGACTGGGATGATGTCTGGTCTAATGATGAAGAAGGAAAAGTGGAGCACTTGTAGATAAAGAATGCAACTGATAAGAAAATGCCTTAGATGGAAACAACTGAAGGTTGATGACATGGTGTCATCAAGGTGCCTATTGATATGTATGAGAACCGATAAGAGAGAAAAGCGGCTAAGTGTTGTGATCCTACCTGATGAGAATGAGCATGCTATGGATAGGCATGTCTAGCGACCAATTAAGGTGTTCCACCAATAGTTCAACAAAGTACAATCATGATGGTTAACCGGTAAAGTGTGAGATACCGATAGGGTTAGAGAACCTATAGATAAGAAGGACTGGTTGTGTGTTGATTATCGGTGACCGAGTCTAGCTGAAACAGAGGTCTTTGCTGAGATGGATATCAACATGGATGCCACATGGAGTTGAAGTGGCAAGCTCGCAGAGGTCGGTGAAGTGTCGTGTAGGAGTAGGTGTTTTTACAATTGTGCATTTAATATGGAGCCCGTGATTTGCGGATCAGATCAGAGGAGTGCGGCTCGAGGAAGAATGAACATCACAGAAAGATCAGAGAGCTTTTGGCGCCTGAATCAAAGTGAGGAAATCAGATTGCAGGAGGACCTCAAGAAGGAAACAATAGGGTCATGAATGTGTCGACAAATTTCAAGGCCGAAAAACATGCTACAAATGACTAAAGAGAGAAGACGTGTTTCACAAGGTAGACAAATGGGCGATGCTCATTGATTGAGTGTTGAACATCGATAAAGGACATGATATCAGATTGGATTTGATATGTCATGATGATCAAAGATCAAATCGGATGCAGATTCAGTGCATGGCAAAAACCCTAACCGTGCCAATGTTCAAACTCATGTCTTCGCGGGAAAATCTGGCTATATGTATGCGAGCCAAAGATATTGAAATGCTGCTGAATGGGAGAGTGTTGCTGCATGTGAAAAGAAATCAGTCAAGTACTGAACAAGTATTAGAAGAGAGACTAATTGTGAGAGAGAGTACGGTTGAAGATTCAACCAACAACAGTGAGGTAACCAGTGGTGACCAAACCGACAGTGAAGTGTTGCAGAAGAGTGCAAAGTAGGCAAGCAAAGAACTGATAAAAGATAGTACTGGTGGAGAGTAGCAGAGCAGTTGAGAGAAGAGAGAACAAGCAGAGAGTTGAACCGACAGTGAACCGGATAGAAGATCCAGTAGAGAGTTTTGAGGAAGAGTTACAAAATCCATTTGTAACAAGAAGATAACTTTGGTATGAAAATGTGTTTTTGTATTCATCGAATTGGTGCTTGGTGCAGGGGTTGTAGCTCCTTTGGGTTGTAGCCCATAAATCAATGAGGGGTTGGTGCTCCTTGGGTTGGTGTCGTAAATCAGGGGTTGGTGCCCTAAACATTGTAATCAAAGATTCATTGTGAGGCTAGATTGGAGCAGTAGACTCCAACGACATTTCTCACTGAAGATTTTCCCATCTTGGGTTTTCCTCGCATATGTTGGTGTTACGTGATGTCTCTTTATGTGTGAATGCATTTGTGATTAGTCTCCCCTCTAACCGGTAAGTTTGCATTTAGTTAAATCTTATAACCGATATACACACATAAGATAGTTATATGGAAAAGATTGAGAACCATTGATTCACCCCCCTCTCAGTGGTGCATTGTGTCTAACAATTGGTACCAGAGCCTAGGTTCCTGGTTAGACAAGATTTCTCCAGCTTGGGTAGATTCTGGCTTAAGGACACAATGGTCTATTTAGTGTCAATCCCAACTTCGGTATTTGATGGTTCAAACTATTCCATTTTGAGTTGAAAAATGGAAGTATACTTGTCTTCCCTAGAGTTTGATGTGTGGATGTCTGTTGTAAATGACTGCCCTAGTAAAGTCAGTCCTTCCACTAACTTAGATGCAAAAAGAAGAAACCAGTGTAATGATGCAGCAATGAAGGCTATACTTTGTGGTTTATCTGATGATGTTTCCTCACAAGTGGATAGATGTAAATTGAAAAAAATCTTATGGGATAGATTGAAGAAGCTCTATGGAAATGGGCCTACTACTACAAAACTGACTTGTGAAGATAGGATGAGAAATGCATCTCATGTATCTGTAGATGATGAAGGCAGATCAGCTAGTAGCCACAACATTGATGAAGATGCAACCCACCTCTTCATGGCTCAATAATCAGAATATGAGAGGCACACATCTAAGAATGATCATGCAGATCACTCCTACCGACAAGATGTGTTTGGCAATGATAGTGAAGGTGAAGAAGAAGAAGAAGAAGAAGAAGCTAAAGTAGATCATGAAGGGGAACTTGTAAGTGCACTCGAAGAACTTAGTAGAGTGAGGAATGAATACAAGATATTAAAGAATGTTGCTATAATGGAGCAGAACCGGTTGATAAAATGCCTTGAAGAATCTGAGAAATGTATCTCAGAGCTAAAGACTCAAGAAGAAGACACCAAGGAGTGTTGGTGTAAAGATCTAGCATCTGAGCTAGAGGTAAAAGATAAAGAATATCAGTAGTTCCTTGGAGAAATGGAGGTTCTCTGAAATGACCTTGAGAAATGTCAGGATGAGCTCAAGGTAAGAATCTGGTTTGATAGCAGCAGTGATGCCTTGGACAAAATGTTGAAAAAGAAAAAGCATGCCAAGGACACTAAAGGCTTAGGAAGTGGTGTTGGTGAATGGTCAAAACTAGCAAGAATGTCCCCCACAATAACATTATGTTTGTTTCCTCAAATGGAGAAAACAAAGGACATATTTTCACCGTCTGGAATACTCCCTAGAAGAAATTAGATCTAACCACAACCGGTGAAGATATGCAGACAAGGATGAGGACCGGTGCTGCAAGAAGGAGGAACACTATAGATCCCAAAGGAAAAGGGAAGATGGGAGAAGATAGCTTCACCAGAAGAATGGATATGAGAAGACAACAAAGAAGACCTCCTACCGGTAGAGGACAAAGGAGATGTGGGAAAAGAAGAGATCAGATGGAAGAACTACAAAGAATGGATGACCCAGGATCCATCCTCTAAGAAGGAGAAATGGAGATTCCAGACCAGTAAGATCTCCCAATGCATGGCAGAATAAATTTGTAAGTCATATGCCATCCTTTACTGGTTATTGCTTTGCATGTAATGGTCATGGACATAGGGAAGAAGAAAGTAGAAAGGGATCTAGAAGAAATAATCTAGGATCTCACAGTTATCATGCAAATGAGAAAAATATATCAAGGAGTAGATACATGCATATCCCCTCTCTCGTTATGCAAATAATATTTGTTATAACTACAATAGATCGGTCCATAGAAGTTATGAATGCAAGAAGAAGGACCTACAGTCACATGAAAGCCGATATAGAAGCTATGCTCAACATAGAAATGTATATATAGAATATGGAAGTCAAAGGCCTGCATGGAACTAAAGGAGAAATGTCCGTACGGGATCAAGAGGTCCACCGGTTTCGGTTGCCAGTCACAACAACATGAACAAAAGAAGATGGTCAAACCGGTATGTTAAGAGATTCCCCAATCATGAAGTTGGGATGGATGTTGTGAGATACTATAGCACTAATTTCAATTATGTAGTAGAGTCTAGAAATGAAAGGAAAAATCAGAAAAAGAAGGTAAGACCTTCTCCCATGACTGAAAATGGGAAGAAGAATGAGACCAAGTAGGTGTGGAGGAAGAAGAGCATGAATCGGCAATGTGCATTCAATGCACAGGTAATATCTCCTAATGCCTAAAGGAGATACAGGACCTCAGGGGGAGTAACATATCGATTAGATCATTCACCCCCTTAGTGAAGGACACTTGGAAGAACAAGATGCTGTCAGTATGAAGGATGGAAATGAGAAGTTAAGTGTGTGTAGAGGCTGCCTTCACTACACACCTAGATATTAGAGTTGGATCACAATTGCACGTGTCAACAGATGGAGATTAACAATTGGAATCAAATGCACAGTGGCACAAAAAGTCAGGAGTCACAGGAAGGCGCTCTGGTAGTAATGATGGACCAGTACAGGAAACCAATATGTGCAGGATGTTACTGAAATGAATGCTAATAGGTACTTGCAGGTTATGTAAGAAAATGAGGTTGTAGATCATTGCATTAGCCCCGGTAACAGGGAATGGCGAAGTTATGTCTCAGGTGGTGTTGATGAAGACCTGAATGACATATGTTGGCCCGATTGTTGTTTCATGTAGGCATGCATGTTTTGGGCTAACTGGTTTGATTTATGGCATGATGATGACATTGTATGGAATTGTGTACATCTAGGATCATGTCATAGGCTATGGTGGATATAAGGGAGCTAAAAGATCATTAGATGATTACATTTACACAGCTCAACTGGTATATGGAGATGATTGGAGCCCTGGTATAGGACCTGACAGACAAATGAGTACCTGAGATGTATAACTCAGGAGGAGTTCAAGTGTTTTTGAAGCAGAGCCAACATGCTTGAACTTGTAAGTGTACTGACTACCTAAACTGCAGATAATGGAAATTGTTGTAGGAATACCTAGGAGAATTTCATGGTTAAGGGTATCTACATTTTATTTAGTTGGTTGTATTCATAGTACAATCACACTTGATTCTAAAGAAATTTAAGATCAAATGGGAGGTGATGCAGTCTGACTGACAAGTAAGTTGTCTTCACTAACACACCTTTCTGCAAATTGAGTGCTTTAACAAATGGTATCAAATTTACATACTCAATTGGTGTCAGTTGGTGGTTGAGTTCTCCATCTCAAGTGTTTCTCTTTGAGAAGATGTAACAAGTGGTATCAAAAGAGGAGATGCATCCGATAAAGATAAAGGGGGAGAAAGAAATATGTCAGTACCTAGTAAATACAAGGAGGTAAGAGATCCTGACAGTACCCTTTGCCATTATTGTCAAAGGGGGAGAAGGATTTCGTAGTATACTGCATACTACATGTGTGAGAATCCATGGATTACACAAAGGGGGAGAGATACTATGTAGTATGTCGGATACTACATGTGTTGACATCAATGCCAAAGGGGGAGATTGTTGGCATTGTATTGTCATTGATGTTAACCAGTATATAAGGACAACCGGTATGGGAGTATTGTCAACATGTAGTTATTGATGTCAACTAGTGTTGCAGGTCACTGACAAAGAAGAGAATGTCATATAGAGGAATAACCTTTAGAGTCACTGGTACACAAGTTAGTGTTTGACTTGTGTGGATGATATGGACAGGTTATCAGTATAGTCTGTCACTGATAAGGAGAGTATATCAACTGGTAAATGATGAGTTGGAATGGACAAGACAAATCAACCATGTGAGTGGTTGTCAACCAACAAGCTTATAAGCATGATGAGCGAGGTGCTTGAGCTGTTGTTTGTGATGAAGAGGCAAAATGTTACCTACATCACATAAACGTAGGAGGAGAAGAATGTATAGGTCACCGGTATGCCGTGTAGATGCAGAACAATAGAACTCTCACCGGATGAAGATGTAGTCACCTTGTGAAAAGATGATTGACAATGAATGTACTCACACCAGATCACATGTGCCTATTTGAAGGTATGCTGCACAAATAGGGAAGCCACATGAGTGCATTACAAGATGCAGATGACAAGGATTCACTACCATCGGTAAGTGGAGCTTATCTCCTATTATGCATAAGTGTGCATCATAGTTCTGTGAGATAAGGAAGAAGAAGTAGAAGGCAGGTGATTGAAGGATCACACCGGATCTACTAATGAAACAAAAGGATACCTCAGGTGCATGTAATCAGAGATGTGCACCAGATCAGAAAGGGTTGGCATATTGTGCCACCGGGACAGAAAAGGAAGAGTAAAGAAGTGATGGATTTGTCACCTTGACAAACCAGCTGAGACGATGTTCGGTTTGATGATGAAGAAGGCAGAGTGGAGCAGTTGCAGATAGAGAATGCAACTAACAAGCAGATGCCTTAGATGGAAATAGCTGAAGGTTGATGACATGGTGTCATCAAGGTGCCTACCGATAAGTATGAGAACTTGTAAGAGAGCAAAGAGGCTGAGTGATGTGCTCCTACCTGATGAGAATAAGCATGCTATGGATAGGCATCTCTAGCAACTGGTTAAGGTGTTCCACCAACAATTCAGCAAAGTGCAAACATGATGGTTAACCGGTAAATTGTGAGATACCGTTAGGGTTAGAGAATCGATAGATAAGAAGGATCGGTTGTGTGTTGATTATCGGTGACCGAGTCTAGCCGACACAAAGGTCTTTGCCGAGATGGATATCAACATGGATGCCACGTGGAGTTGAAGTGGCAAGCTCGCAGAGGTCGGTGAAGTGTCGTGTAGGGGTAAGTGTTTTTATAATTATGCATTTAATATTGAGCCTGTGATTTGCAGATCGGATCAGAGGAGTGTGGCTCGAGGAGGAATGAATGACATAGAAAGATCAGGGAGCTGTTGGTGCCTGAATCGAAGTGAGGAAATGAGATTGCAGGAGGACCTCAAGAAGAAAACAGTTGGGTCATGAATGTGTAAAAAATTTCAAGGCCGAAAAACATGCTACAAATGGCTAAAGAGAGAAGACGTGTTTCATAGGGTAGACAGATGGGTGATGCTCATTGATTGAGTATTGAAGATCAATAAAGGACATGATATCATATTGGATTTGATATGTCACAATGATCAAAGATCAGATCGGATGCAAATTCAGTGCATGGCAAAAACCCTAACCGTGCCAATGTTCAAACTCATGTCTTGGCGGGAAAATATGGCTACATGTATGTGAGCTAAAGATATTGAAATGCTGCTAAATGGGAGAGTGTTGTTGCATTTGAAAAGAAATCAGTCAAGTACCGAACAAGTATTGGAATAGAGACTGATTGTGAGAGAGATTAGGGTTGAAGAGTTCAACCAGCAACAGTAAGGTAACCGGTGGTGACCAAATCGACCATGAAGTGTTGTAGAAGAGTGCAGAGTGGGCAAGCAGAGAACTGACAAAAGATAGTACCGGTGGAGAGAAGCAGAGCAGTTGAGAGAAGAGAGAATGAGTAGAGAGTTGAACCGGCAGTGAACTAGATAGAAAATCCAGTAGAGAGTTTTGAGGAAGAGCTACAAAATCCATTTGTAACAAGAAGATAACTTTGGTATGAAAATGTGTTTTTGTATTCATTGAGTTGGTGCTTGGTGTAGGGGTTTTAGCTCCTTTGGGGTGTAGCCCATAAATTAATCAAGGATTGGTCGCTCCTTGGGTTGGTGCTCTAAATTAGGGGTTGGTTTCCTAAACATTGTAATCAAAGATTCATTGTGAGGCTAGATTGGAGCTGTAGACTCCAACAACATTTCTCATAGAGGTTTTCCCCATCTTGGGTTTTCCTTGTATATGCTGGTGCTATGTGATGTTTCTTTATGAATTTGTGATTAGTCTCCCCTCTAACTTGTAAGTCTACATTGAGTTAGATCTGATAACCGGTATACACATGTAGGATAGTTAAACGGAAAAGATAGAGAACCACTTATTCACCCCCTTCTTAGTGGTGCATTATGTCTAAGAATCACCTGGTTAGAGGATTTCAACAACAAGCCTATTAAAGCTTACCTTGTTAGGGGATTTCAAACTGTTGTAATGGTTAGAGAACAACAGATTCTTGACCGATCTGGAAATAGCACTTCCTTGTTAATTAGATCCTTTACTGCTCCTATCTGAGTTACAGACACACCTCCCGGTTTGGCAACAATCTCTCTCACACTTAATCAAGTTTGCCAACAACTCATTGAATCAAATCATCAACCTTATAAACAAATACATTAGGTTGGTAACACAACACAAACCCTAAAAATTCTCATAGAGATTACAAACACATCGGCTCAATCTTGACCATTAGATTACATGCAATTGACTTTACAATCTTCTAGGCATCTACAACCACTCCTGGATCATTGCACTTTGAATCATGTAACTCATCATACATTTTTCACTTCATACTTTGTATTTGATCATTCCCAAGATAAACAATTATCTTTACATGCCAAAACCATTTTGAAACTCATCACGTGCATCATGCTTACGTGGCATCTTCATCACCGATCATCATTCAATCATAGATCATCACAACTGATCTCCAAGCTTCATCGGTTAGGGTTCTGCTTCTCAACTGGATAGGGTTACCAGTTGATCTTCACTGCTTCATTACTAGTTGCTTTACTACTTCAATACCAGTTGCTTTACTACTTCATTACCAGTTGCACTTGACATCAATGAGAAGACTATACTTCTTCATTGCAATCTTCATGTAATGCCAACAGTCTCCCCCTTTGGCATTGATGGCAACACAAATATCAATACCAATTGATTGTCATGATTGAGAATAAAGCATATACTATCTTTCAAATGATTCGGGTATAGGAATCATGGTTTACATTTTGTATAGGAATCCTGGTTTACATTTTCCTTCAATTGCATCTTCATATCTTTAGCTGGTAACTGGTCTACAATCTGTCTCCTCTCCTTAACATATACTTTTCCTTTTTGTCCCTCAATCATATACTACATCTCCCCCTTTGACAACAATGCCAAAGTGAAGGTAAACCATTCAGTTTCTTATCCATGCTTCATTGATCTATAAGTAGTTGCTCCCCCTGTGGAGTAGCTCTACTCTTCACAAGTCCTTCAAGATTTTCAATAGACTCTGGGATTGATGTCTCCCATATCTTCTTAATTGAATTTATTTAGGGGTACAACCCCTAATTCACCTCTAAGATATTCAAATGTAGCCTTAGGTAGAGGTTTAGTAACAATATATGTTAGCTATTATTTAGCGGAAACATGCTCTAGTGATACATCTTTGTTTTGAACTTTCTCTCTTAGGAAATGATACTTCAGATCTATATACTTTGTCCTAGCATGCAACATTGGGTTTTTAGAAATATTTATAGCACTAGTGTTATCACAAAAAATTCTTACCAGTTTTGATATCTTCAGCTTGAAACCTTCCAATATGTGTTTCATCCAAATTGCTTGTGTACAATTCATGTAAGCTGCAACATACTCATCTTCTATTGTTGATTGAGAGATACAACTTTGTTTCTTGTTGCTCAAAGACACTAATCTACCTCCAAGAAAGAATGCTCCTCTGCTTGTTCTTTTGTTGTCATCAACATTTCCTGCCTAATCTGCATCGGTATAGACATTTAAGTCAAAGTCTCCTGCATATGGATACCATAATCCATAATATATTGTGCCTTTCAAGTATCTGAAAATTTCTCTTGGTTGCAATCATGTGTGACTCCTTAAGATTTTTCTGAAATCTAGCAACCAATCCTACTGCATGAGCTATGTCCGGTTTGCTGTGGACAACATAATGTATCTTACCTATCATGAATTTGTATTCCTTTTCATCAACTGGTGCAAAATCATCTTCCTTTGACAATTTATAGCTTGTAACCATTGGTGTTCTGATTGGTTTACAATCTCCCATTCCAAAAAATTTCAACACTTCCTTCACATACTTGGATTGAGTAATAAAAATTCCTTCCTTCATCTGTTGGATTTGCAAACCTATGAAATTTTGTATCTCACCTACCAGTGACATCTCAAATTCATTCTTCATTTCATTAGCAAAATCATGACACATGTCATCATTACCTCCAAAAATGATAGCATCGACAAATACCTCACTTACCAGTATTTTATCTCCTTCTGTCTTGAGATATATGTTACTGTCTTCACTCATTCTTTGAAAACCTATCTTTACTAAGTGAGAGTGCAATATTTCATACCATGCTCTTGGTGCTTGTTTCAATCGATATAGTTCCTTATGTAGCTTTCACACCATATCATTTTCTTCAGTTAATGCATAACCATCTAGTTGTTCTATGTAGACTTCTTCTTTCAATATTCCATTTAGGAATGTTGACTTCACATCCATCTGATATACCTTAAATTCTCTGTATGCTGCAAATGCAAGTAGAGTCCTTACTCCTTTCAATCTTGCTACTGGTGCAAATGTCTCACCATAATCTTCACCTTCCTCTTGTGCATATCCTTTGCATACCAGCCTGGCTTTATTCCTGACCACTACTCCATCTTCATTCAATTTGTTTATGAATACCCACTTTGTGCCTATTACATTCTTGTTTTCCGGTCTGGGTACTAATGACCATGTATTATTTTTCTCTATCTGATCAAGTTCTTCTTCCATTGCCTTGATCCAGTCTTCATCTGCAAAGGCCTCTTTTATTGTTCTAGGCTCAATGGTGGAATCATACAAGAGTTTTCTCTTAGCCTTATTCTAGTTAACAAACCTGCATCTTTGTTTCCAATAATCTGATTGGGTTGGTGATTGAGTCTAATATACCTTGGAATAACATGATCTTGGTTTTTTGGGTTCTTCTTCTTCTTCACTTTCTTCATCTTCTGTTGTACCTTCTTGTTCTGGTTGAACTGGGGCTTCTATGTTTAGTTCTCCAACTTGTGTCTTTACCAGTTCCGGTTCCAAAAACAGTGTGTTTGTTTCTTCTTCTTCCTTCTCCTTGCTGGTTTCTTCATATTTTTTAGGAAATTCATCTACTCAGACATTGACACTTTCAATGATCTTCTTAGTCCAGTTGTTGTAGCACTTGTAAGATTTTCTCTTGGTGGAGTAACCAAGAAATATGCCTTCATCACTTTTGGCATCAAACTTTACAATATAATCACTTCTTTTAATAAAACATATGCTACCAAAAACTTTGAAGTAACTAACATTCGATGATCTACCATACAAGTATTCATAGGGTGTTTTATCTTTACCTCTTTTGACCAATACTCAGTTCATTGTATAAATAGTTGTGTTGATAGCTTCTCTCCAAAATGTCTTAGCTACACCTCCTTGAATTAACATAGTCCTAGTAGCTTCAACCACTGACTGGTTGTTTCTTTATGCAATACCGTTTTGTTGTAGTGTCCTTGGTGTAAGATCCCATTGTTTTCATAGTATCTAGTGAATTCCTTTGAAGTAAATTCACCACCTTGATCACTCCTTAAACATTTCAGCTTCCTTCCACTTTCATTTTCAACCAAGACTATGAATGTCTTAAATTTGGTGAATGCTTCTATCTTGTCTTTCAAGAATGTGACCCACATCATTCTTGAGTAGTCATCGGTAAATATCATGAAGTGTCGATCACCTTGAATACTCCTAGTCCTCATTGGTCCACATAGGTCAGTATGAACCAAATCTAGAAAATGTTCAACTGAGAAGGATTTCCTCTTGAAGGTTGAGGTTGTCATTTTCCCCAACTAACATTCTTTGCACAAAGCATTCACCGATTTGTCCAACTATGACAAACCTCTTACTGATTTTGATTTGCTGACTCTTACAATGTTATCAAAATTCAAATGACAAAACCTCCAATGCCAAATCCAACTATCTTCTACTTTTGCAATCAAACAACTATTGACTTTAGAATTTAAGTGAAATGGGTTACCTTTGGTTTGTTTACTGGTTGCAATCAGTTCACCTTTTCTTCCAAAGATCTTGTATACTCCATTCTTGAATTCTAATGGGTGACCTTTGTCATTGAGTTGAACAACACTCAAAAGATTGTGTTTTAGACCTTCAACCCAATAGACATCATTTGCACTACTCTTACCATTCAGGGAAATGGATCCTTTGCCTTTCACCATGCAGGGCGAGTTATTCCCAAATCTGACAACACCTCCATCAAATTCGTTCAATGTTAGGAACTTGCTCCGATCACCAGTCATGTGGTGTGAACAACCACTATCAATAATCCAGTCAACTGAATTATCCAAGTGAGAGACCAATGAATTGTAATCTGATATGTCCTCTTTGATAGCAACAAAGACAATGTCCACATTTGTATCTTCCTCAGATTCTTCATTTGTAATACCTTCATCCACTGCAATGAGACAATTTATTTTTCCTTTATCTTTAAACTTCCTATATTTCTCTCATTTATCCTTGTTATCTCCATTCAATATGTCCTATCCGGTTACATCTAAAACATTTCAGTGGTAATTTACCTCTATACTTACCAGTACCTCTGGGTAACTGCTTAGCCAACAATGCTTCAAGTTCCATCAGGATATCATCATCATATACCTCTCTGTTGGATCTAGATTAATGATTGTAACTTACTTCTCTGATTTTCCTTACTGGTGGGGTTGAGACTGAGGCTTTAAATGCAGATTCAGACCTTTGAACACTTCCATCAAAACCATTTAATTCAAATGCAGTCAATTTACCAATGATAGAGTCAAGAGTTACCTTTGTCTTGTCAATAGATTTGAGTTCTTGAATGGTTGCAACTCAGATAGCGTAGACTGTTAGAAGGGTTCTCAACACCTTGCTAACCATAGTGGCATCCTCCACTATACCTCCAACACTTTTGATTTCTCCAACTATCTCCTTGATTCTCTTATCATACTGTTGAATATTTTCACCTTTAGCCATTCTCGTATCATCAAACTTAGCTCTGAGACTCTCTTCCTTGGCTATCTTTACATGCTCATCATCGCCATAGATTTCTTCCAGTTTATTCCAAACTCCATATGCAGTCTCCAATCCATGAAAATCAACATATTCTAAATTGAACAAGGTACTGATGATGGCTTCCAATGCTTGGTTGTTCTCCCGTTGCTCATTCTTCTGATCATCTGTCAAAATTTCACTAGGCAAGTTATACTTAGTATCAACCTGATCCCAGTACCGACTTCCTAAGATCTTGATGTAAATCTTCATCCAATCACTCCACATTCTATAGTTATCTCTATTGAACTTCGAATCCTCTCTCTTCATCATTTTCTCCTAGATCATTTCCTCAAGCTATTAGGCATATACTCAAGAGGACCTGGAATGCTCTGATACCAATTGATAATATGATGAAACTATAAATATTTGATCAACTACTGAGAGGGCGGTGAATCAGTAGATAGAAAATTAACCGGGCTTTCACCAAACTTCTTTCCAACTCAAAAACAACCCACAAAGTTTATTGGTTGAGTCACTTAAACAAATCTGCATTTGCATTGTTAAACCTTACTGGTTGACCTAATACTTCAGTGATATAATGCAACAGATTTGAAACTTAAATATCCTTTGACCAAAATATTAAACCAGTTCACTAATACCAATAATAACATATTTCAGATTATTTCCAATCATTCAAATATATCTATGCAAATTTACCAATCATTCAATATATCAACCATATCAATAACACATCCACAAGGTCATTCACCACATGACACAATAATTTTTCATGTGGAAACCCAAATGGGAAAAAACCATGGTGGGGATGAATACCCACAAGTATTTTGAACTCTTCTAAAGTTCGCCTTGTTAGGAGCCAGGCCTTGTTAGAAGCTTATACAATAATGTTATATTAGGAACAGATCCGGTTAAGGACCACCCAGTTAAGGGATTGACTACAAATACCCTGTTAAAGGTAACCTTGGTGGAGGATTTAAAATACAAGCTAATAGATCACATGGTTAGAGGATTTCAACAACACGCCTATTAAAGCTTACCCTGTTAGGGGATTTCAAATTGTTTTAATGGTTAGAGAACAACAAGTTCTTGACCGATTTGGAAATAACACTTCCTTGCTAAATCAGATCCTTTACTGCTCCTATCTACCTTCACATCATTTTGCAGACACACCTCTTGGTTCGGCAACAATCTCTCTCACACTTAATCAATTTTGCCAACAACTCATTGAATCAAATCATCAACCTTATAAACAAATACATTAGGTCGGTAACACAACACAAACCCTAAAAATTCTCATAGAGATTACAAACAAATCGGCTCAATCTTGACCATTATATTACAAGCAATTCACTTTACAATATTCTAGGCATCTACAACTGCTGTTGGATCATCATACTTTGAATCCTATAACTCATCACGCATTTTTCACTTCATACTATGCATTTGATCATTCCCAAGATAAATTGTTATCTTTACGTGCCAAAACCATTTTGAAACTCATCATGTGCATCATGCTTACATGGCATCTTCATCACCGATCATCATTCGGTCATAGATCATCACAACTGATCTCCAAGCTTCATTGGTTAGGGTTCTGCTTCTCAACTGGATAGGGTTACTGATTGATCTTTACTGCTTCATTACCGATTGCTTTACTACTTCAATACTGGTTGCTTTACTGCTTCATTATCTGTTGCAATTGACATCAATGATAATACTATATTTCTTCAATGTAATCTTCATGCAATTCCAACAAAAATCCTTGAAAATATATGAAAATCCTAGCTAGCGGAGCAAGGATTCAACATAATCAATTCCTTCCTTTTTAAAATATCCTTTGCAAACCAATCAAGCCTT
The DNA here is from genome assembly GCF_030272615.1 of Cryptomeria japonica. Taxonomy (NCBI): domain Eukaryota; kingdom Viridiplantae; phylum Streptophyta; class Pinopsida; order Cupressales; family Cupressaceae; genus Cryptomeria; species Cryptomeria japonica. The sequence goes on from NC_081407.1 coordinate 368,322,727, forward strand.
GTTCCAATAACATCCAAGTCCATGTGTTGTTATTTTCTATCTGATCCAATTCCTCTTCCATAACTTTCATCCAACATTCATCCTTACATGCTTCATCTACTGACGTCGTTTCAATTTGAGAAATATTAAGCATACCTCATCATCTTCCAACCTTCTCGCAATGATCTTCTGAATGATTCAACCTTACATACATAGGAGTCTTCTGACTTTTTGTTTCTCTTCTCTGATCTTCAATTACTATTGAATTTTCTGATACTGTCAGAGTAACTGTTCAACATTTTATTCCGGTATAGGTGTTATCGGTTCAGTTATGATCATTTCCACTTCCGGTTCTCTCTCATAAGTTCTGATTTGACCTCTGTATTTCTCATCCACCTTGAAATTAGTGCTCTCCACAATTATCTGCAATCTTTTGTTATAACATCTATATGCTTTGCTTTCATTTAAATAACCAAGAAATATTCCTTCATCACATTTAGGATCAAACTTTCCAATGGAATCATCTATTTTGATATAACATTTACTACCAAAGATTCTGAAATACTTAACTGTAGGTCTATGACCAAACCATAACTCATAAGGTGACTTACCAATAACCAAACCAGATCCAAGATCCAATAAATCTTCGTTGGTTAACCTCCAAACTAACTTCTCCAAAATCTGAAATAGGCTTTCAGACCACTACTAGGAGAAATGCAAGATCTGTCATTAATTTGCCTCCCCCTAAGGTGAATGCCTTAGTTACTGAATGAGTTTCCTGTGGGTCCAGGAACATTCTGTTCTGTTGGTTGAGTAACCAAGGTATGTGCTTCAGCCGAATGAACATATGGGGAATTGATTCTGTCGGTTGATCCTCAAACTTCATAACACACTTTTTCTCATACTCCTTCCGAATATCATCAACCTTATGCTTTCTCTTCTCATCAGATATTGTCGGTAGGTTCTTGCTTCTACAAAATTTAGCAATATGTCCTACTTTATTGCATCCATAACAAGTGATATTGTTTTTCTGAATTGCCTTTTTGTAACCTTGACTATTCCTCGACCTATAATGATTAGCCATATGTCCAAACTTTCCACATGCATGATATTTTACATTCATTCTACAATATATTGTCCTATGACCAAACTTCTTGCAATTGAAACACTGACCGATGCCAGAATTATTATTCTGATTGACTCTATTTTTGCATTGACTTGCCATATGACCAAATGTATTGCAAACAAAGAATCTACCATTAAATTTATGTGCATTGGGTTGCCTTACCGATGACCTCTGCTTTCGGTTGTCTGATGAATTCTCCTGATTGTTCTTCTAACCGAATGTATCATTCAGATTTGCAGTACCAAAGCTTTCACCATGCTCAAATCCAAGACCTCTAGTGTCTCCACTATCCCTCTGATTCTTCAATAATTCATCAAGCCTAGTAGAGCTAACCTTTGACTTATCTTTGTATTCATTTGTAGCATCCAGATCACCTCTTAGGACTGTCACCATTCTTTCCAACTCCTGCTCATTGTTCTAGGATTGTACTAAATCAGTTCTCAATATATCATTCTCATGCACCAACCTAATGCATTCTTCAAATCTATCTTTTAGAGATTTAGAAAGATTTTCTTCATTCTTCCTCCAGTCTTCAATCTCCTTAGACATCCTCATAGTTAGGGCTTGCATTTCATTCTTCATGACACCATTTTCTTGACTCATCTTCTGACATAGTTCCTTTAAAGCATTCTTCTCTCCATCATCCTGATTTTGCAATTGATCACAAAGTTCCTTCCTTTTAGGTTGTGCAGAAGACAACCTCTCTTGCATAGTAAAAATGAATTTCTTTGTAGATCTTAGCTCATCTTGCAACTTCATGTTCCTTAACCTTTCAGCATCATAGTCCTCAAGAGCTACTTGAAGTTCCTTCCTCAAACTTATCTCCATAGATTCCAAATATAGGATCTTCCTCAAGTTGTTAGACTTACTCTGAGGCACCACACTCTAATACCAATTGTTGGGATCCAAGAACACTGAGAGGGGGGGTGAATCAATGTTCTGCTGGAATGATTAAATTTAACCATATAAACACAATAACTCAACAACTGATAAACATAAAAGCATATAACAATAAGTAATAATGCAACCACATAGATGAACACCAAAACACCATAGATTTATAAGTGGAAAACCTCAATGAGGAAAAACCACGGTGGGATTGGAGACCCACAATATCTATCGACTGATCAGATGAATAAATATTACAATAAGGGGTATGCACATGCAGGAAGGCCAACAACCTAAAGTGCACTACTCATCACAAAAGGAGCCTCACTGACTACAAAAGAAATCCAGACTACAATCTAGAAATAAGAATGAATTGCAAGAATAGAATCTCCTATGCCTGAGTACAATTCTGGTTAAGCTCAATGCTAGAGGTCTTAAACCTCTTACACAAACCCAATTCGATCACCTATGATCGACCAAAACCTTCTGCATATGATTACAACTTTATTCGCACATAGATAATCCCATAACCTCGATTGATACCATGATCTACAAAGAGATCTTACATCATATTTATACCAACCCAGGACCTAAATAATTAGGTCGGCCGCCTAAAAGATAATACAATAAATCCATTACATAAACTTGCAAACCAATGATAATTCAAGTCGGCCTAAAACCGAAACAACATTAACCAAACAATAAATCCAATCGGTAACACATCGGGAGCATCCACCAACATGTTAAATAAGTTGGTCCATAACCTAGCAGAATAAGACTGAATCTAAAATAGATCGCCATAAGCCACCAATCAACTGGAACACAAACACAATAACCATTAGCATCCTAAAAACCTTCTAGAAGCTGAACCAACACCACTTATCAAATCCATCAAGATATCTTCAACAAAGCTCTGCCGGTAGAACCCTTACCGGTAACCAAAAGGCTTACTAGAACATATGATATCTTCCAGATCACCAAATCCCAAACCAACTGAATGTGACATGCATCTGAATAACATGAATAACCGAACCAAATCAATTCCACCAATTGGAATATACTAGAGACAAATATCCTGATCATCATCAAAGTCCAACCACTCTACCGAAACCTGGTAGACAACCAAAGAAGATAGTGTTGACATCAATGACAAACATCAATGCAACACATAATCAATTCCTCCAAATTTCCAACAAAAAAAAACCTACCTTACTACACTCTTGATGTGACTGCCAAAAGCCATCAATAGAGGATGTGGTAGATGCTATATGACCTCACCGCCACTTGCCTCTTAGAAAAATAAAAATATGACGTGGTTGTAGTTGTCTTCTCATCAACTATCCGATAGATGGTGTGGCATAAGCTATCTTATCATTGCCCATGTAAGAAGGGATGGCTAAAAAGTTAGCATGAAATGCACCTCACTGGAAGGCTGACACTTTATGTCTGTGTGTTTGTGTGAGTGTGTGTCTGTCTATCTGTGTGTGCATATATAGTTGTATACACACACACACACACACACACACACACACACATATAACTATGCGTAGCTATATATATGTATATATGTTCTTTTCCAAACTTTGCATGCCTGCACAAAATGAAAAACCATAATAAAATATACAATGGCATTCACAATGATATAACTAACTCTTGAGAACGACCAAGTATTTTGCTGCATTTAATTTAATGCAAGCTCTTCACACCACCGCCAAAGCCATCAATAGAGGTCATGGTACACAGTCTACCGCCTCTTCGCCACATGGCTCTTGTAAACATTGATAGGCATTGTGTTTAGATCTGGCCTATTGTCAACAACCTGTTGTGTCATCATCTAATTAGTAGAAAACATGGTGTAAGTTAGGTTGTCATCATTTGTGAAACATGAATTGACCATAAAGTTACTAAAAATATGTATGCTTATATGTACGTGAAATCATATATGTGTCTGGGGCATACACCATAATGTATCCCTCACACACTGACTGTGTACATGACCACACACTATGAAGCACCCATTTCACATCTTGTTGATTGTGCACTTGGCTGAGATGCATATCTTCCTCAGGTAGGGTGCAGATATAAGAAAACATTTTTTCCCTTCAATCAGTAGAGGAGGGTGGAGAACCATTGGAAGGGAATTGGGGTTCTAACGATTGAATATTATTTATGGATACAAAGCTATTGAATTTGTAGGTAAGTAGCCCATGTTCAATTCTTTTCAATGTGGTTGACAATTTCATCATAAAAAAAATGCCATACTGGACAAGAAAGCAATTTATTTATTTTAGCCTATATTTATTTTGTATATCTATATACATATACATAACTAGAAGCTTATACTCATTTTATATTTGTTTAAATTTACACATATATAGTATACTACATCATGTCCAATACCTATGTGAGTACCTTGCCTTGATAGATTTCAGAATTGGCGGTTGTTTTTGGTTGATAGATGCTTGTTGATGCCTTTGTTTGTTATGTACATATGTATGTGTATCTACAAATATATATAGATTTCTAAATATAGATCACATTGCCAGGCCAATATACATAAACGGATTCAATAGGCATCGATGATTATTCCCTCCTATTTGAATATCCATTTATACATGTTCATGCATATGTTTTATTCCACCAAATTTACAACTGCACCCAAGCTGATACCCAACCAATGCCACACTTTATCCCACCTACATATAGTTTTGTTGATAACAATATTCATTGCATTCATAACAACATCTCTCTTACCATTTTGTTTCCTTCTTTCTTCTCAACATTTATTGCTTATGTTTGAATGTTGGGTGTCAATAAATCCATGTACTTTCTTATTTTTATGATTATTCATAATTAAGGATTCATGCATGCTTATTTCACTGTGTGTAAACATTTGATAGTATGCATTTTTATTTCTATATGCTATACACATAAAAATGTTGTTCTTTGATTGTCCTTTTTATCAATATCTATTACCTGTTATAAATTATACTTTCCTTCAACAAATGGCTATGTACATAAGCTCTTAAATGCTTGTTTGCAATGTGCTACTACTAGTTGGATTGTAGGCATGTTTATGTGTACATGTTAACATGTTTACCTCAATGACATATATGCATTTTTTATAACTATTTACAGTTCTACTCTGTCTTAATTGTATGCTTCCTTCATCCAATCATTGTGTTCATGTGCTTATGAATAACTGTTTCCAATGTACATTTACAAATTCAAATGTGTGCCATCTATACACAACTATGTTTCTCAATTAAATACACAAAATAATTAACATACTATTAGTTCATCCAAGATAGAAAAACTAGATCAGATGACAATTCCCCCATGTAAAGCTTGCACCTATAACTGTTCCATCAAACATGGGAGTGTTCCATCTTTTTTTAAACTTATGCTAGATGGCAACTTCAGAAAATTGGTACACTCCATACTTATTTTTAACAAATATCTTTGTTCTTAAACTTATTTATGTCATTTATACCTACATTTTCTAACTTCCTTCCTTTACTTTTCCAAAGAATTCCACCACCATTCCTGCCTGTAATCTCCAATGTCTTGAATACATATGTTGGTTTTCAAGGAGTAACAAACAATCAATGGGATGATTTGCTTCTTGTTGAACAAAATATAGTTCATTTTGACCATGGATGGGAACATTTTGTAATTGTTCATAACCCGGAGCATGGAGATTTCAAATATATGAAGCCCTCCTTTTTCAAAGTTATCATCTTTGGTGAAAGTGGTTGTGAAAAGAACTTTGTTGCTGATTATCACAACACTTGTCCACCACTAAAATGTATGTCCATTCCAACAATTGCCCCTGAATCATTTCTTGTTCTTGATTGCAACAAAAGTGATCTTGTTGCATATGCCAACATGAAGCATAAAAAACACATCTTGTAGAAGCATTTTTCTTGTGGTTATTATGGTTTGTTGTCTCTGTCCTTAATGGAATTTATGTTTGTGAACTTCTTACTACATTTTCCACTTTCCATTTTAAATTTACAACTAATCATTGTCTCCTTATTTTGACTTGTCTCCTAATCAACTTAGGATACAAAGGAAACACCTAATAGAATAAAATACCTGGACCTACAACTCACTTTGTTTCGGAGAAACCTTATACTGCAATGGTTGTAAAATGATGGAACATTGGTGGCCCTTTCCTTATGGTAAGAAATTGAATCTTTCTTTCTCTATTATGGAACAATTTATATAAGACTTACCTTATTTTACTACTCAAACCTCGCCTTTCTCCACCTACTTCCTTGCTTTTTAATTACCATTTACTTATATTTTCTGCTATTTACTTCTTTTATTGCCTTGTAGAAATTTACAAAACAATCAACACGTGCACTACACCTCCCCCATTACCAAACACATATAACCCTCTTCACACATGATGGTCGTTCATGGACTGTCAAATGTATTATCAATAATAGTACATGAATCTTCTCTACAGGTTGAAGAAAGTTTGTCTATGAAACAAAAATAAAGGAACATGATGTCTGCATTTTTTAAAACCATGGTAAAAGCACTATCCACATCCACATCTTCCCTTCTCACATGCCAGGTAATCACAACACATTTTCCTATAACACTTTTACATGTATATATGGATAAAAAATTCCATTCACATTCACATTTCCAAATGAATTGCAAAATACTAACTCTTTCCTTTTGCTTGCAAGATAGTCTCCTCAATCGTATTTTGCATCTTAGTTGCCAATGTTGCACCATCAGCCATTAAGATCTTTTTTGTAGTGATAGCCTTCATCGACTACATCACTTTTCCAAAAATTCTGTTTATTGAAGTGTCTAACATTTTCCATACTTTATAACTCTGTTCGCTAGACAATACTTGATAACATAACTACTATTTTTATGTACATATTGTTTATACTCTACAATTACTTAACAGTAAAGTGACAAGATAGTTTTCCCAAAGAATAACTGTTTATATCCTTTTTAAGTTCCAACACACTCTCTATGTTATAATACAAAACAATGTTACCTTTATAATTTTGACTACTTACACAATCTATATCATTAATTGTATTGTTATTCTTGTACTTGCCACACAAATATGCATCCCTTTTTAAGTAAAGTTAACTATATTTTAACCCTCTTTGATTTTGTTATTCACTACAATGTGATATGTTCTTATATTCCCACACTCACTACACAACACATATCTTTAGCTATTTACTTTTCCAATGTGAATACTCACTATTTAAATTGTTGCTCTTCTCTGTTTTCTGCAATTGTCCCTGCACCTGCAGATTTTGGATCTCTAGTTTTGCCCTTCTTTATTATGTTCTTCCAGTCCATAGTAATTTGTACCTATTGTACATCCTTTCAAATTCTCTATACGTGCCTTAGCTTGTACACGTTACACGTCTTCTAATGCTTCTATATTGATTAATGTCTTCAGTTGCAAGGTAATAAGTTTACTTATCAACTTACCAATGCACAAACATGAATTGTACGATTCAGGTACACAATGCAATGTATGTGGATGCCTTTTGTTTTTTTTATTTTGTACTTCTAATATTGTTTTAACTTTATTGGTTTTAAACTACCTTTCCTCTTTTCAGACCAACAAAAAACTTATGCCTACTCAAAAAAAAATCTGTCTTTCATGACAAATTGATATGCATCTACTATTTAACTACATTTAAAAGTAAGTCACTTTCCATTCATCTACACTCTTTACATGTTTAAGTCATTTTCCATTTACTTGCACTCTTTACATCTTTGTTCTCTATTTAGTTCTCGCTACTGATAGCTCACTCCTGAGTCCAACTTGTAGATACAATATACTCTTCATGTGTTTCAACTATTCATAACACACAGACTACTAAACAGTTGTTCTTCTCTAGCCTTTTCCCTTTAGTCTTTCAAGAATCTTATAATCAATTGTTGTCCTAGCATCTTTTTTTGCCAATTTTCCATTGAATAGGTATGGACCAAAAAAGAACATGGCATACTGAAATGATATTATTATGCCTTTTGCAAACAATAATCAGTAAAAAATTTTGGCATCTTTTGCAGAAATACATTTTAAAACTAAATTGTCTACTCTTCAGTGCCTGCCACTGCTTCCAAGATGTACAATACATACAAGTTAAAATTACTAACCCACTGATTCAATGGTTTTTTTCAACTATTTTTAGCTTTCCTACTTATTCAACCTTTTCATATTTTTTACCCTTACCTGTTGTTCTTATATGGCACAACTCTACATCTACACACACTATACATACCATATTCACCAACATTGTCATTCTCACCTCATTTACTATAAGCGGTCCATATTTTTTCATTTCTACAATATAGCTTCACTTATCTTATTTCTACTCTCTATTTGCTCCTTTCTCTTTGTCTTCTTTCTATTCTTTGTAATATTTTAAAAAAAAGCACAACACTCTTTCCAATTCCTTAAAGTTACATATTGTGCCTTCCCTAATATACACCAGTTGACCTATTTTGTCATCTTTTCTAAAGAAACTAACCTTTCCACATTAGTTTTTTCTATGACAGTCACTAGAATACTTCTTCTAGCACCACTACAACCTCCTCTTACTATGAAACCCTCTCAGATTGGTATACACTACAAGTTCCATCTTTTCTTTCACATGTATTCTTTCTAAACAATATAAATTTCATGGCCTTACACTATTTTTTTATACGTATTATTCATTTAAATATGCCTTGCACTAATCCTCTTTTCTATTTTTTTTGTTTGTAGATGCCATCACCTGCTTGGTCATTCCAACAAATTTGCATTCCACACCATTTATCTTGTATAATTAATACTTGAATGCTTGCATTCATTACTTTTTTGGGTAAGTTCTCCTTTCAACGTTATGCCGACTTGGCCTGTGAACAGTTAGGTTCTTTTGGTAAGTTCTTCTTTCATGCTTCGACCAATTCCCCACACTTATTTCTCTCGTTTCACACAACATTAATACTTACATTTTATCTTCGAAATTGCAGGTTCCATCAACTTTACAACTATCTTGAAGACACCTGAAAGCACATTCATTGAAGCCAGTGTACATTTTATTCAATTGCCCACAAAATAAAAGAACTACATCCTATATGGTTCTCATTGGCTATACAAGGCCATAACAATTGTACATATGTACATTGATTAGAACTTACCAACATAGGTTTCCTCTTCTCTACCTACCTACACAACAAATTCAAAGCTACTTGCTTTCCCAATGACATCCATATTTCAACAACAAAAAATTACTGTGTCTTGTATGGTTCTCATTGTCTATATTGGGCCATATCAAACATATTGTCGTGCAGTAATTGGTACTTGCCAACATAGTTTTCCTCTTCTCTAACTACCTACAAAAAAAACTGTTATGTTGCTTATTTCTCTAGTTGTACATACATATATCAAAATGACAATGTTAGATTATGGTTTTGTTTCATACTATTTGATTTTATTATGTACATTTAATATTTCTAAATATTCAATATATATTATTCATTTTGATATCTTATTTCTCCCACTCTTTTCCTTCTTTCTTGCATCGGCTCAAAGATCCACAATATTCTATAATAACGACCTTTTATTGCTTTTAAAAAGATTATGCATTTGTTTAATACTTTCAGTGTCGAACTACTATCTCCTAAATATCTTACACTTTTAAACATTGTTTCTTTCTAATTGTTCATGAAAAAAAATGGCAAAAAAACTATTCTACATTTTCTATTTGCCACTTTTTTTTTCTTCTCTATAACATAAATATTGCTACTTGTTAATTTCATAAACTATGTTGTCCATCTTTATTAACTTTAAATTTAGTGTCCATATTTAGTAACATTATCTCTATAGCCTTTCCTAAATTTAAAATTTGAAAATACACAAATCTCAAAAGTTAATTTTGTGTATTGTTCTTCTTATTGTTCGCACATTGAACAATGCTATACATATAGTATCCTTTTTCGTATGCTTGAAACTAACAAAAAAATATTTAACACTCGAATTTCCAAAATTAAAAAAAATAAATTAGTCAATCTTTTTTGTTAGCTATTTACATTTCACATAACTTGCTTTTTTAAAATATTGCATACTACAATGTCTGTGGCTACATCTCTTATTGCAACATCTTGCTTTTTTTAAACATTGCATACTACAATGTCTGTGGCCACATTGCTTATTGCAACATCTTCGATTTCACATCATTTTGTAATTTGTTAATTTTCCTCCAATGCCACTAAAAAATAAATAAATAAATAAACATTTCTAATTGCATGCATATAACTATAAACTGCACAATCACTTATAATTGAATAGTTATAACTATCTCTTATTGATCTTTATTTTGTAAAACTTCATAGAAATTCACTAATTTAATAACAAACACATTTCACGTGTCACAATCTTAAAACTTATTCTCATTTTGATTTTCTGTTTTACATTCATGTTCTTAACCAAAGCCAAACATAAACTATGCATACACACATTCTAGTTTCAAAACAACTTGCACTATTGAATATATTGCATTCAGTTATACATATTCATTGTTTCTATCTCCTTTTCCTCCCTTCACTATCTACCAAAACAACCATTCATAGTTTACATTGTATATTTAGACATTGCCTTTATACAACATCACACACACACACACACACACACACACACACACACACACACACACACACACACACATATATACACATACATACATATGTATACGCACATGCACACACACATATGTATATGTATATGTATATATATACATATATATACACATGTATACATATACATATACATATATATACACATGTATACACACACACACATATGTGTGTGTGTGATATATACACATGTATACACACACACACATATGTGTGTGTGTGTGTGTGTGTGTGTACATATACATATGTGTGTGTGTGCGCATGTGTGTGTATGTGTGTGTGTGTGTACACACACACACTCACACATACATACATACATATATAACACACACACACACACATAAACAATTAACCCTAATAAATAATTATGATTTACCTATTCAAATTCACAATCTCTATCGTCTTTTCCTCCCTATAATATCTATAAATATACTAGACACATTCACAATTTGCCTTTTATGTATACAATGTATCAAATAATGACATTGCATTGTTAGAACATTCAATGTTATATATTCCTTGCAAAGTGCATGACACTTTTGCTAAGGATTAAAAAAAAATGCTTCACTTTTGTTGAGAGAAGTCCTATAACAACAGAATAGACAACAATATTACTTTCATGCACTTGTTTACTATTGCTTTCCCATACATAGCATATTGTAGGTATTTTTATTCCACTTTTTATGCATACCATTAACTACTACTTCTCATACATTCACCACCAAAAAAAAATAAAAATAAAAATTACAATTGGGTAAAAGTACAATGTTGTGTCACACTTTTATAAAGGAAGTGGCCAACAAAACTAAAATTATTTAACTTCAACCGCATAAAAGTGACATTTCTAAATTGAATTTCAAAATGATGTAAATTGATCAAATATAGAAATATTAATGAAATTTATGTCTGTTATTTTTAATAATTTTTTTTTAAAATTGACATTTGTTTTATATATTCAAAGACGCATTTTTTATTGTTGAAAAATGTTGAAAATCAGAGGTTCTAGTCGGTGTCACCAAATAAAATGAAAACAAACTTATTTTATTTTGATTTTAATTTTCCAAATAGAGGACATATATATGCAGTGTCAAAAAAAATTAAAAATTGATGTATATTTTTCTCGTAATAATATTTTAAAGTCCAATAGAGCTGAATTTGGTAGTTGTCATTCGATGTCACCTTTTGTCTACTAAATTTATGATTATCAAAAAAAAAATTATACCATTTTGGAGAAGATTCTCTCATCTAGTGAAAATAATATTATTAATTTTTTTTAATATCATTTAATATTTTTTTAATAATAATTAGCTTCTTTTTGAACTTAAAAAACCTACTTGCAATGTTTAATTAATAAAAAACATTAAAATTAATCAAAATACTAAAAAATTATATGTGTAGATTCGTGACTTCGAGCTCTACAAAAGGGTATGTTTTGATTTTTGTGAAAAAAAATTGTCTAAAGAAAAATTGAGTAGAAGTGAAAAGTTTCAAAAATATAGACAAAATAGGTGATTTGGTTGCTACATCACTTGCCACATAGGTGAGTCCGGTCGAACTATTTTCATTTTTTTGAAAAATTCTAAGCTCAACCGCTCACAAAAATTGGGATAATATAGCCAATAGTCTGGCCAAACTCTTGGCGCCATGTCAGCGACATGGGGCACCACGCGACTAGGCGGTATTCCAGTCGGACTACCCCCAGTTAGCCCCAAATGCAACACAACTTCATGCTTTTGCCCAATTACAAAAACGAAAAAAACATACAAATAGCTAGGCACCCCACAAAAGTAGAGTCATAGACTCCTTTTCCCTATTGGCTTCCTGTTGCATGCAAACCATGCAACTGTTAGTATAATTTGTAGTGAGAAATATGCTGCAATTTCAATCATATTTGTATCAAATTCGTTCCCCTTTTTGTAATTGGGGGGGAATGGAGGGAAATATGTTGTAATTTATTCCAATTATTAACGCTTGCCCTATAAATACTTTTGCTAAAAGAAGCCAAGAAAAGGAATTTTTGAGAAGTCATCTATAAAAATATTAGACATTAATATGATATCCAGACAATGAAGAGTAAATGGATGTGCTGATGTTGAAAGAAGTGCTTGTGTTGGGCTATTTATTGATATTGATAACAAAGGTACAATCACAAGTCATAGAATTTCTTTATTTCATGACGTAAAAGGAATAGTGCCAAATATTTCTCATACTAGGCTTCAAATATCTATTTTAAAGTTATTTTGACAATTAATCGATCTATTATTGTGGACATTGTTGGAAGTTAAAGAGGGCATCTCTTTCATAGAAAATATTTTTATTTTTAATTTTAGTAATGTTTTGTTTTTTCTAATATAATTATTAAAGATGGCATTTTGAGAATTCCCTATCCATTATTATGGATATTGGCAAAAGTCTAAAAGGACATATGAGAATATTCTTATTTTTTTAAATCTTAGTGAGGGGTCTTTGGTTTTTCTAAATAGTGATTGAAGAGGACATTTTGAGAATTAATGGGCCTATTGTAGATCAAAAGCCTAAACGAGCATCTCCTCCATTGACAATATTATCAATTTTGATTATGGAAGGTCTCTAATCAAGCAATTAGAGTGGACATTTCTAAAGTGAAGGCCACTAGCCACTAGCCACATGCATCTCAAAGGTGAGGATTTAGATAGTAGAATTGTTTTATAATGATTACCAATAAAAAAAAATTCTTATTCAAAGAAAAAATCATACACCACACATTTTATCTAGTAATGTATTTTACATGTGATTTGCTACAACATACTTATTTAATACTCTTCATTCATTATCTATTATTAAATTGGTATGTTTAGTAGAGATTGAATTTGAAAGTATTTATAGTAATGTTAAAAAGTTTATTTAACACCAAACAATGAAGGAAGAGAATATAAGATTGTATCTAAAGCCAAATAATGAATCCATTAAGAATTACATTAATAATGATTATTCTTTTGGAATTCCTCTATTTTTAGTCACAATAAGATTGCTATAGAAGGTTGGATTAAATCAAAGAATCTCTAATACAAAATTGGTTTACCCTAATACAAAATTGGTTTATCTTCTAGATTCTTCATAAGAACTCTTGTAATGAATCCATTTCTCATTTTACTAAGCGATTTGTATAATTTTTTTCTTTTGTCATTAGAACTTTCCCAAGGTTGTATTAGTTAATCTTTGGATGATATAGTATCAATTTATCTTTATTTTTTTATAATGAATTTTTTTTTTCTTTATTTTTTTACTTTGTTAATTTTTAATGTTATTCTTTTTTTTACATATGTTCTACTTTATGAAAATCTATATTATTAAAAATTAAGTTTAAAATTTGTAGTAAATGTAACAAGTTTTACATATTCTTTTTGTCTTGTAGGTATTTCAATATCTTATTATTTTAAGGTTTTCAAAAAGAATATTAATTATATTTTATTTAAAAGAGAGGAAATTGCTTATTAGAAAACAATTTTTTACATTTGACAAGTTCTTAACATATATTGTTCATTAAAATATAAACTCTATTCGGTTTGAGATTAGAAATTGTATCTTACATTTGTATAGATTTTAAAACTCAAACTATTCAATGTCATGACATAGACATAAATTTCATTTTATTAGTATAATACTTAAATATATAATCTTTATGTGCAATTAATTGAATTGACTTATATCTCCTATAGAATTAAATTTTGATTATCACTACTTGTTCTTTTAGTAAGAAATGATGAGCAATTGTACATGTTTCTATATATTAATGACATGTAAAATTAAATTAAAACTACAAAATAAATAATAATGAATGACACTTTTTTATATATTTATTGATATTTCTATATTTATATAATGAAGACAATATGTTGAAGTAATAGGGGAAGTGTACCAATAGCCATTATTGCTAACTTCGCACATCCACAAATCCTAAATGGTACATCAGATTTCGATAATTCTTTTTGTTGTCTTTATATGTGACTTAACTACTTATAGCTATTATTCTAACTTCTTGGTAGTAACAACACACATTGTGGGATCCGTTATGCGTGCAAGGGTCAAAAAGTGGTCATTTCAAAGTGTTGCCTATACCTACTTAAAGATGCCCCAATAATCGTGCACTTGAAATTATCAAACTCGCATTATCCCATACAATATCAAGACTGTTATTATCAATAATTTATCTTTAATGAATTCATATACAAACATTCAACTTCGCAAACAAACATGAAACTCACTAACATTGACCCATATTTCAAAAATAATAGTCAAAAAGCATAAGGACCACTTTTAAGCATATGTGATGCTGAATGTGTATGGTCGGTGAACGCATAAATAAAACTTCTTTGGTGTGGACCCATTAGTTCAGTGTCCCGATACATTAGAGCATGTTTATTATTCTACTGAGGGTGCTCAAGAGAAGTCTGAAAAAACAATAATTTTTGAGGGCGGCCAAGAGACAAGGATATAAAGATAAATTACATCCACCACTCACTCTGTCCTGCATCACTCTACTTCCCCGTAGAAATTGTTGATGAACAAAACAAATACGATAATGAAAAGCAAAAAAATATAACGGTGGAGAAAACTTTTAATTCCATGGATCCCGATCATCAAAAGAGGGTACGCCATGTAATAGAAGCTCAAACTTTCAATTGAGAAAATTTTGGGCTCTCATCATTTGAAAAATTGCAGGCGCAAAATCCTTCTCTACGCCCTGCTCTTCACGGAGCCCTCACCTGGTTTCAATGTCGACAAAATGTTTTGACATTTTCTTCAGCTCTTAATTTTTAATTTTTTCCTTTTATAGCATTAATATTAGTTCGCAATTTTTCAATGATGGTTTGGACATATCTGTCGATTGCGAAAGGCAGCCATAGTCCTGAATTTCCTTACCATAAAGTTGTGGAGAGCTGGGCAATCCTTAAAAGTTCGAAAGCGACCCTGTCTAGCCCTGTAGGTCCTACCTCGGTTCTCTATCTTGTCGAGTGGGGAAAGGAAAGGAAAGGAAAGAGCATCAGTAGTTGCCCAATTTTTTACAGTAGCTTACTTGGCAAGTCCCCTGCTTATAACTAAGCTTTCAGCACCACATCATCAACTATGGTGCCACATCAGCATGCTTTTTGCCAAGGTGTCCAGAACAGCCCCAAAAAAACTTCCCCTATGTATGGGTCTACAAATGAGTTAGAGTACTACAAACGAGGCGTACATACCTTACCTTACCCTCTTGTGGGATTTGAACTTGTGATCTCTTTTTCAAGAGCACAAGTTCTCCACCACTAGGCCAATTCAAGCTGTGACCACTAGGGGATGCCTACCATTTATAGTGGACTTTTATTATAATAATTAAAAGTAAAAAATTCAATGAAATGAAAAGGTCGTACACCATCCATTTTTACCTATGTGATTTGCTATAATATATTTATTTTTTATTTCTTATCATTAAATTGAAAAGTTTAATATAATTCTTTTAGAGTTTCTAAATCATATTGTGTGTCAAAAATTTTAACATCAAAGAAGAAGGTCTAAGATTACTTATATCGAATAAAAAAACAAATTAGAAGTTCAGTAATGTATCTATTATGACTTACACTAATGATCATATTTCTTTTGAAATCCTTTCTATTTTTAACCCCAACAAGTTTGCTATAAAAAAATTGGATTAAATCAAAGAAGTTCTAGTATATTATTAGATCTACAACATTCATAATCATTCACTAAAATTTTATTAAAGTTGTTACCAAGGCCCTAATTTGTATTTAAATTGGCCATGTTAGATGTCAAGCTCCTCTAGTTTGAATAATGTTATGATGAGGCATTTGTAGTTCTTTGGTGACATTATGTGGCCAAAATTTTGGAGTAGGGTAGATATACATTTTAGGATTATACATCTTATAGATATAGATTATTTCAAATGTCGCAATCTTATTTTTAAGCTTTGTCTATATTTTATGTTTAAAATTTTTATTAAATGTGATTTAATATACTAAATGGCAAGTTTATATCTTGTTTTTGTTTTGTAGGTATTTAAATATCTAACTGTCAAGGTCTACAAAAAGAATATTAATACATTATTTAAAAGAAAAAGAATCACTTATTAGAAATCAATTTTTTACATATGACAAATTATTAACATATATTGTTCACTAAAAAATAAATTCTGTTTGATTTGAGATTAGAAGTTGTATATTAGGGAATTTCATAATTTAAACTATTCAATGTGATGACCATGACATAATATTCTATGTTATGCTATTAGTGTAATATTAAAATATATAATCTTTACATGTAATGAATTATATTGATGTGACATATAGAAATATATTTTGATTGTTGTTATCTGTTCCTAATAAGAAATGATGAGTAGTTGTACATATTTTTGTGTATTAATGACACGTAAAATTTAGAATATATTTTGATTTTTGTTGCTTGTTTCTAATAAGAAATGATGAATAGTTATACATATTTTTGTGTATTAATGACACGTAAAATAAAACTAAAACTAGTAATTCAATGATAGTGAATGATATTTTATTATATATTTATTAATATTATTATATTTATACAATGAAGATAGTATGTTCAATTAATATATCATATTAGATTCTTATGAGAGTTTCATTGTATATTTTTGAGTCAAACTCATTAATCTTTATTTTCTTTTTGTTGAAGGGTTTTATATCAAACTCATAAATTTTTTAGCTATTTGATGAGGTATGGATCTTAAACTAGAACCTCTTCAACCACAAGCTAAGTATTAAGAAGTATTTATTCCACCAAAATTATCTAAAACATGATCTTGATCTCATTCTTTATAATACAACAATCCTCCACTCATCTTGATAACTTTTTTAAACCAGTCAACAACAACCAACATTAACCCAGGTTTCAAAAATAATTATTGACACTATTATTCGCACTGTCTGTAAGGAACCCTTGTAAGAAAATGTGATGCTGTTGCAGAAAGTAAACTGAATGAATCTATGGCCAATGCACAAATAAATTAAATTTATTTGTGTGGATCCATTAGTTTAGTGTCCCGGTAAATTAGAGCATTTTTTTATTATTCCTATTGGGAGTGTTTAATAACACAGTGTGCGAAAAAAGAATCAATTTTTAACGCCGCCCAAGAGACAAGGACACCAACAGGATGAAGATGAATCATATCCACTCACTCTCTGTTACATTACTGCATCTCCCCGTAGAAATTATTGTTGAGCAAAAAAAATACAATAATGTAATGCAAAAGTCATAAATTCTGGTTTGCCTGAGGTCGATGCTACCGTAGAAACTGTGGTGGTGTATACAATTTGTACGCAAAAGTTGCAGAAAACTTTTAATTCCATATATTCCGATCATCAAAAAAGGGTACACCATGTAACAGAAGCTGAAGCTTTCCTTTGAGAAAGTTTTGAACTCTCATCATTTGACAAATTACAGGCGCCATGTCCTGCTCTAGGCCCTGCTCTTCAGGGGAGCCCTCAGTTAGTTTCAATGTCGACAAAACGTATGACGTTTTCTTGAGCTTTCGCGGCCCCGACACCCGGGAAACGTTTGCGAGACCACTGTACGCTGCTCTTGATCGAGAACGAACTCTTGCATTCTTTGACGAAGAAAGTTTGAGAAAGGGCGACCATATCCCTACAGCTTTGCGTCAAGGAATCAGGGAAAGTAGGATTGGAATACCGATTCTCTCGCCAAACTTTGCCCAGTCGAAATGGTGTTTGAGGGAACTGTCGCTCATGGTTAAATCCGGGGTTGAAATTCGTCCTGTGTTTTATGGCGTTTCACCTACGGATGTTCACTGTCCGTATGGAAGCAAATATGCAGAGGCCCTCAAGAGTCATGAAAGCGACCTAAGATTATCTAGCGAGTCAATTCTTGAATGGAAAGGTGCATTAGAGACTGTTGCTAGAATACCTGGTAGGTGTTTCAGTCATTATTCCAGGTAATCGTCCACCTCAGTGTGTTTTTGTTTTTGACATTTAAAGTTATCATAAATTTAGTATGTCATTAATATTAGTTCACACTTTTTCAGTAACAACGATTTGATTCAAGATGTTGTGGTCGAAATTGAGAAAATATTACATTCAGACAGTCCCCACAGAGGGCATTTGAATGTTCCAGTATGTTTTGGTTTGGACAGATCCGTGAAGCATGTAAAGGGATTTCTAAACGCTGCACATCACCAGAAGAAGATTGTGAAATTGGGCATACATGGCATGAGTGGGATAGGGAAAACTACCCTGGGCAAGATTGTTTTCAAAGAACTGTTCTCAGAGTTTGAAGTGTTTTCTTTTGTTCCGAGTGTGGGAGAAAGATGTCAAGAGACGGATGGACTACTAAAGCTGCAGACCCACATGCTCAAAGATGTCTCACACTTCAGAGGTGAAGTGGGTCATGGTGATCATGGAAAGTGTCTGCTACAAGACTATCTCAGGGGTAAGAGAGTTCTCCTCCTCCTCGACGACATTCAAAGTCCTGAACAGCTTGATTCTCTTGGAGGAAATTGCAGTGACTTAGGGGCAGGTAGCCGTCTCATCATTACATCGCAGAATGAACAAATTCTGAAGGTGGCTAACGTTGATAAATTGTTCAAGGTAAGGAGTCTTCCTCCCCAACATGCCTTGCGATTGTTTAAGTTCCACGCATTTCCCGATTCATACTGTCCAGATCAACAACTGGAGGCACTGTGCCATGATATTGTTTCTGCCTGTGAAGGCCTTCCCCTGGCCCTTCAAATCTTTGGTAAACTCCTGGTTGGTAAAGAGGATCGAAATATATGGGAGGAAATGGTAGGAAAGTTGAGGTGCGAGCCTAATATGCAAAAGAAACTTAGAGTCTCCTATGATGCTCTTGATCGCAATGAAAAGGAAATGTTTCAGGATATTGCTTGTTTTACGACATGGTGGAAGAAAGAAATCGCTATGCTCTTTTGGGCAGAGGTTATTCGCAGTCCTCATGCGTGTCTTAGAAGTCTTTTGCAAAAGTCCTTCGTGGAATTGGGCCCTAGTAACGAATTGTTGATGCATCGCTGCCTCCGAGATTTGGGAAGAAGTATAGCAGAAGAGACCCCTGAGCGCACAAGACTTTTTGACGAGGAAGATGTGCCCGATGTCTTATGTCGGCTCAGGGTATGGAATTCTCTGTGAACCTTATCATGGTTTTTAACTGGGTTATTTTATGTTGTAGTCTTAGATTGTAACTAGAATACGAAACTGAAGAATATTTGTGTATTCCACTGAAATCACAGGAAAAGGCCAAGTATGTGCTTTATCTTTCGAGCAAGCCCAAGAAGCCGACGACACTGAAGGCAGAAATGCTCAAGTCAGTGTACAACTTGCGGCTGCTATGGCTTACAGATGTTGCCATAGAAGGACACTTTCCTGAGGAATCTTCCTTGGAGGATTTGAGATGGTTAAGATTGAGAAGATATTCATCAAAATGGTTGCCTCAAGGAATGAGCTTGCAGAACCTTGTTATTCTGGAAGTGACCGATAGCCAGATCACTCATCTGTGGGATGAAACAGAAGAAAATCCAACAGTAAGTATTACATATTTTTCCCTAAGTTCTGTAATCAAACAGATACTTGGAGTTGGTATCAAATTTCTTGTGACTTGTGCATGTCATGATATTTGAACAGATGAGGCCTGTGAAACTGAAAGTACTTGTTTTGAGTGGATGCGCGTCCCTGGTGAGTATTCCTGGTACACTATGTTATACACCGTTGCAAAAGTTGGATTTGCACAACTGTCATTCACTGACCAGCCTGCCTAACACCATGAGAAGCTGGACCAGCTTAGTTTCTCTCGACATGGAGGGATGCTCTGTTTCTTCTTTGCCTCAAGATTTTGGGAGGCTTGTAAATCTGCAGGAGCTGAATCTCTCATGCTCTCAACATCTGTCTAAACTTCCCACTAGCTTTGGGAATTTGAGTCGGCTGGAAAAACTAGAAATTCGCCACAATTCTAAGCTTACTGAGCTACCCGAAAGCTTTGGTGGCCTGAAAAGTTTAGCTTTTCTCGAAATGGAAGGATGCTCTGTTTCTTCTTTGCCTCAAGATATTGGCAATCTTGCAAATCTGGAGGAGCTGAATCTCTCATGCTGTCAACATCTGTCCAAACTTCCAGCTAGCTTTGGGAACTTGGCTCGGCTGGAAAGACTAGAAATTCACCACAATTCTAGGCTGACTGAGATACCCAACAGCTTTGGGCACCTGAAAACTTTGGCTTATCTGGATGTCAGCTATTGCCGTCTGTTTGATAATGGAATACCAGCCGCAATATCCGAATTGTCGTCACTAAAAGTCTTACATCTAGAAGGTAATGGAATCCACCATCTCCCTGGCGGCTTTAAAGATTTAAGGCAACTTGAGGAGCTACATCTGGACGACTGCAGTGAGCTCTCTGTACTGTCGGCGCTCCCGTCATCACTGAAAATTTTTTCCGCCCGCAACTGTATGAGTTTGGACACATTCTCCTGCCTTCCGGGATTGCCAAGCCTGTTGACATTAGACCTTAGCAATTCCTGCAAGCTCACCGACTTCCATGGTCTCCAATCGTTACAGCAATTAAGGTCGCTCAATCTGGTGGGCTGCAACAATATCTCTTGTGATACCCTCGTAAGGTCCTTGTCTGGTCTTACAGCCCTCGAGTCCATTTATTTCGGCGGGCCCGGCGTCTCATCAGCTCAATTGCATAATTTGTATGATTCTTTCAAGGTAAGATTTTCTAGCAAACCAGAACTAACAAGGGAAAGGTAGTTCAATTGATATGTGAATTCTACTAGAAAAGCATTTAAACAAGCTAAAATTGTAAGTGTATCATTGACTGCCATCATGTATGTCTAAAATCTAAGAACTAACACGAATTACACTTGATTTTGTCAGGTTTGCTCTTTCAACAAAAATTGTTTGATGGATAATCCAGACCCCACTGCAGATTGGGTACATGGGGAGACGGTTGGAAAGTATGGCCATGGAAACAATTGTATAGATTACTGCGCAGAAGAGTATTGTGCAGGATATATTGCTTGTTTACTCTCCTCGGGCCAAATCCGCCAGGACTGTGAGGCAAACCCACCTATTTATAGGTTGAGTTACACGATTCAAAGGGATGAGAGTTCACGTCAATGTCCAGTGAAGCATCAAAGCTCAACTACAGTTGGTGGAGACTTTTTGGAAGTGCGTCTTGTGCGAGCAAATGATAGTTCAGACTTTCCTTGGTTGAAGAGGGGTAATAAACTGAGGGTGAATGCCATGTCTGACTATGAGAATTGGAAGGCTTCCTACAAATTTTTAATGTATGAAACCTGTTCTGCAACTGCAAACCACGAGGAAGACAAGCTTCCCAAAATGATCACTTTTGTTATGTAAAACAACATGACATTCATAGGACCCCATTTTAAAAAGTACATGTAAAATACCATCTGCATTGCCATACAATTGGTTCTGAACTTTGTTTATGTATATACCAAGTGTAAATGAGCTCATGTTTTTTTTCATTTGAGCTCATGTATATACTAAGTGAAAATCTACAGGAGGTGTGTATTCCTTTCACATCATATATTGTTATTTGTTTACTTGAATGTTAAATTTTGAAAGGGTAATCATGTTCTTTTGAAATATTAATGGATGAGGTGAAATTTCTATTAAATAATGAATTTTAAAAAATGATGTATTATAAGTATAAAGTATTTCATAATATTTGGACGTTATTTATATTATCAAATAGTGTTACAAGTTTGCAAAAACATCAAATTATCACAATTTTTGTTTTATTCTTGTTATGTTTAATGAGTGTCTCAGCATTGAGTTTAAGTTACAATGTGATATTTGTTTTGGGATATTTAGTTTGTCACTAAAATTGTCATTATAAATGGCTTCTAGCCTACATCAACATAATCTATATCAAAAATTTGTTACGGAGTGTTATAAGAACTCTACTTTGGGGTAGATCTTTAAATTTTTTATTCTATTAAAGTTGCAATGATGTTTTTAAAATTTTGTAGAAAGATTATGTGGTGATTAATACTCCTCACTAGTGGTACTCCACCTAGCATGCCATCTAACAAATGTTATATTAATGCACTTTTTGACAACAAGATTGGTTTGTAACAACTTTCTTTCATCTACACTATTGTGTATCTTGGGATCCAAAACCTTTTAATTCTTCAAGCTTTCTAGAAACTTGATGTCATGTAAACTAGCAGTTGCACCATGGTGTGTAATAGGTACAATGAAAAGGTGTGGAAGGTCAATGAGGAAAAAAATATCAATTGGTAGGTCATTTAGCAAATGATGTTGTTTGTAAAATAAAGGTGTCAATGGAGAAGTGATGGGTTCAAATGAAATATGTGTTGACTTATATGGATTGAAACATGACTAAATCAAAACCTCTAAATCAAGAAGATAATTAAGCTCCATTACCAATAGGCTCATGTTATGTTTGCAATAGGGAGAGAGGGAGGAAGTGGAACAAATAGGAATAGAAAGATGAAGAGATAGAGGGAGGAAGAGTGAGAAAAAGAGAAAGAGGGACTAATAATTAAATAAATAATTATTAGCTAATGCATGATAACTATAATATTAACATATGTTATTCATTGAAATATAAATTCTATTTGATTTGATATTAGAAGTTATATACTAGAGTCACACAAATTTTATAAACTCGAGACTAGTCAATGTGATGACAAAGACATAAATATTATTTTATTAGTATATTTTTTTAACATATAATCTTTATATGCAATGAATTAGATTGACTTATATCTCATGTATAGAATTTAAATTTGATTATTGCTACTTGTTTTATAGTAAGAAATGGTGAGCAATTATACGTATTTTTTTGTACTAATGACATGTAAAATTAAACTAAAAATACAAATTAAATAATAATGAATTTGTCACTTTATTACATATTTAGTAATACTTTTAATATTTATAATATGTTGAAGTGATATATCAGATTATATTGATATGATACTTCAACTACATAGTTTTTTATTCAAAATCTATGACTTATTTTATATCAAACCCATGAAATCCTTTTAGCTATTTGATAGTGGGGCATGAGCCTTAGGCTAGAATCTCTTCAAGTGAGAGCCAAGACCTAAGGAATATTTATTTTACCAAAGTTGTGGAGGCATAATCTCAGCCTTATCCCTTATGTTATCAAGGCCTTGCACTCATCAAGAATTCATCCTTAATGAACTCATTTAAAATTATTTAACTTTGCAAACAAACCAATAACTCAATGACATTAACCATATTTCAAAAGTAATAGTTTCCACAATAATTTGCAATATCATCTCCCATAAGAGTTAAAAATGTGTAAAGACTACTTGTAAGCATATGCGATGTTGTTGCAGAAAGTAAAAAGTTGAATGAGTATATGGTTAGTGATAATGTAAATTAAATTTATCGATGTGGACTCATTAGTTTAGTGTCCCAATACATTAGTGCATGTTTTTGTCATTCCTAAACTCTATGAAAATATAATTAATTTTTAAGGGTACCCAAGAGGAGAAAAATTAGAAAATCTTTCAATATTGGTACAAATAGTTCTTTGGCTTGCACTTATGGGCACTCTTGTCATGATTGAGCTATTGTATCTATAGTCTAATAAAGTTGCAATAATGACATCTGTGTCATCATTTATAAACCATCGAGGAGTGATAAGGGACATTATTAGGTTAAAATCCAAGGATCGGGAAATTCTCCTTAGATTGATAATCTAACAAGATAATTCTTATTGAACCAACATCTGCTAGTAAAACTATAGAAAACCTGAATTGGTTTTGGATATGTGTAATTATTCAAATTCATTTTACTTATTATATGTTTCTTCATTTTAACATATAGGTCAAGAGTGACATGATCATAGGATTATAACTTATATGAAATAAGTAAACAACCAAAGGATCATCATCAACCATTTTTCTTTATGAGCTTTTAAACATGGGCAGAAATTGCAGAGAAACTGTCTAGGATAATGATCCTCGAAAGGTTTGTGTACACATTATATATTTTATATTAAACCTAATTAGAAAATAAAACTGCATAGGCCTTGATCCCATTTAGAAGTAGTGGATATAGATAGTGTAGGGATGTAGTATGTCCCTAGTACGCAAGCAATCAAAGATGGGATTTTATAAAGGTTAAGAGTTATAAAAAATAATAAATTAAAGAGAAATCATTGAGTGAGGGGCTTGCATTAAAAATTGTTAATATAAATGATAGAATAAAAGATATTCAAGTTACGCTCGAAAGGATAGCTTGAATCCTTGAGGCCATAGGCTAAATTCTAGGGCTGGTTTCAAGATTGAATTTATTATTAATACCTTTGAGAACAATGACCTTGGTGCACTTACAATGAGAAGTGTAGCCTTTAGAGATTCAAATCGAGACCTGGATGGTCTTGATGAGTTATAAGATTCTAGCCAAACCATATACCTCTCCTATGTCTAAATGGAGATAGATGCCTACCCCAATTGGTTGGATGCTTATCATTAAGGGACAAATTGCTAACACATATGGTTATATGTTGTATTTGAAATCAGATTAATGCCCCTATTATGTATGGATAGGAGTACCTGATTATAACTATGAATGAAAAATTAATGACCTAAAGAAAGGAAAGAAAGAAAAAATTAGTGACATTTTGGGAAAAGTTTATTGGGTTATTATAGGTGGTATTAAAGTAAGGTTCAAATGCCAGACCTTGCACCTACCACAACTTGCACACTTTAAAGATTGGGGAATACATTTAGTAAATTATTTGAGTGAAGATTTTGAAGTTAAATCTCATTCTATTTTAAGATTTATATTGATTAGGAGGAATTTATGAAATTCATGGGAATATCAAATTCCTAGGATAAAGGTACTCATGCCAACACTAAACAAGGGCAAATAAATGTTAATAACCACCAAAAAATACAAACACAACATGGGTAGTGCAATAAAAGAGAATCTATTTGGGATAATGACCCTAGCAATGGTTGTGTACCCACTATTTAGTTTACATCAAACCTAATTAGAGAACAAAACTAAATAGGCCGTTATCCCATTTGGAAGCGGTATATGTAGGCAATCTAGGGATGGAGTACATCTTTAGTATGTAGGAAATCAAGGATGGGGTTTTAGGAAGGTTAAGAGTTATAAAATTATTGAGTGAGGGGTTTGGGTTGAGAATTCCTAATGTATAAATGATAAGATAAAATATATTCAAGTAATACTTGGAAGGTCCCAAAAGGACTCCCCAAGGCCATAGGCTAAATTCTGAGGTAGCTTTCAACCTTGAATTTATGATTAATACCTTTAAGGATGATGAGCTTGATGCACTTCCGATGAGTAGTGTAGTTGTTAGGGATGAGACTCAAGACTAGAATGGTCTCAGCGATGACTCATAAGTCTCTAGCCAGAACACATACCTATCCCATGTCTAAATGGAGATAGATGCCTACCTCGATTGGGTAGATGTCTATCATGAATGAGGTAATTACTAACTTGTATGGTTAGATTTTTTTTATTTAGAATTGGACTAATACCTATTCTGTATGGATAGGAGTACCCAAATAGACTTATGAATGGATACTTAATAACCTAAAGAAAAAAAGAAATAGGAAAAAAAGTTAGTGACATTTTTAGAAAAGTTTGCAAGGTTCCTCTACAGGAGTATCCATTCCACCAAAGTTTCTTACAATATGATGCTTAGAACATGATCCGACCTAATCCCTAATCATGTTAGGGTGTTGTAATCAACAAGACTTAATATTTTATGAATTCATTTAAAATTATTTAGCTTTATTAGCAAACCAAGAACCAATTGTCATAATGATTCACATAATTATTTGTAATATCTTTCACTCTTGAGAGTTAATATGTGTAAGGATGAGATGTAAGAAAATATTATGTTGGTGGAGAAAGTAAAAGATGAATGATTCTATGGTAAGTGTACAAGTAAATCAAATTGTTGCATAATTTTATGGTCATTGCATAAGTAAATTAAATTTTATGTGAACATAAGGTAGTCTAGTGTCTTCGTATATGAGAAAAAGCTTTATCATTCATATCAAGTGTGCTAAATATTAATAGTTTGTGTAAATATAATTATTTTTTAAGATTGACCAAGAGATAAGGACACCATTCAGATGGAGATAAATAATAGCCACTCTCTCTTTGTTACTTCACACAAAATCTCCTTATAGAAATTCTTGATGAGAAAAACAATATGATAAAAAATACAAAAATTCTAACTTATGATT
Organism: Cryptomeria japonica; assembly: GCF_030272615.1. Taxonomy (NCBI): domain Eukaryota; kingdom Viridiplantae; phylum Streptophyta; class Pinopsida; order Cupressales; family Cupressaceae; genus Cryptomeria; species Cryptomeria japonica. The sequence continues at coordinate 368,349,666 of NC_081407.1, forward strand.
CACTTGAGGTAGATGCTACTATAGAAAATTCAGTAGTCTTTCTAGACAAAAATTGCAAAAAATATTTAATTCCATAAATTTTAATCATCAAAAGAGGGTACACCATGTAATATTTTATATTAGTTGTTTTTCTTCATCATATTTTTCTCAATCTAAATGTTGGATCATTTGCACATTATGACAAAAATTAAATATTTTAATATATAATCTTTATAAATTATAATTACTTATGTGTCATGAAATTGGATTTTAAATACCATTACTTATTTTTTTGTAAGAAATAATATATTATAAATATTTTTGTCTATTACTACATGCAAAATAAAACTTAAACTACTAATTAAATAATAGAAAATGATACTTCTTCTAGCTAATGCTTAGATTTTGGCCTAGAGGATCTTACATTTCAGACTTCTAATGGGTGACAAGTTGAGATGTATGATGATCCAACCAGAAAAAATGTATATTTTGTCATCAAAAAAAAAATTTGAAACATAGTTTTTTGGGACTCTGCATGGACCAAAAGAAAGAGGAATTTTATTTTCATATATATCCTTACCATTTTTTATCATGCTCTATGATGGAAAGAAGCAATCTTGGGCTTAAATCTCTAGAAGAACATTACCATTTCACTTAACATTTGGAAAAGTAGATGCATGATTGTCCTTTCAAACCATGAGATTCATCATGAAGGTGAAATACTTTGATGTCATATTTTAGACTATTTTTATGCTCTTAGTTGTAGGAAAGACTTAAAAACAAATGAAGATCAACAATCACTTGGATAAGATAAAGTTCCAGTTGCTACAACTTTATGGATTTGACACGCTATGTTCAAAACAGCTCTAGCGAATTCTTAAACTCTGCATCTAATAGTTTTGTTAAGATCTTGAGCTCTCATAGACTTATTTCAACATTTTGTGTTCTTATAGGCTGCTAGAGCCATGATATTGTATTTACAAATATGTTAAAACATTTGCTTAGTTTCAAAACTGCTTGACTTTTGTAAGTTTTGTTAGTCCCTTTGAGTTGTTAATGTTTTGATTTTGAGATCAGCTATGTTGCTAAATAATTCCCTTATTTTTATGCATCTTATTCTTTTTCTTGATTCAATGACACTTTAAAAATATTTTTTTATATTTTGAAAGTAAAGACAATATATTATTAGCAACTTCTACTGCCACAAATTCCCTTACAATTATCAGTACGAGCTCAAGTTTCTCCTATTAGAGTTAAAAAGGTGAGGATGACTTTTGAGTAAAGCAAAAGCTAAATTAGTCCATGGCCAATGCTCATTAAGTTTCTTGTGGACCCCTTAAAGTAGAGCATCTTTTTATCAAATTGTATTGAGAATGTTTAATAACAATTTATGAAGGAAAAATAATTTTTTCAAAGGGTGACCAAGAGAGTAGTGCAACAAAAGGATACAAATAAATCATATCATACCCACTCTAGCATACATGAATGACATGTATAGAAAGTGATTATTCATCGACCTACATGCTCAAAGATCTCTCACATGTTGGGACAAACTAATTTCTCTAATTTCTCCCACATATATAATTAGTTAAGATTGAACATTCATATATACAATTATTAATTAAAGTTGTTAGACTTTATTTTGTTATGGCATAGGTTTCTTGTTGGTTTACATCTATAACTGTTCAACAAATTTAACTGATATTTTGTATGTGTGAAGTTTTTTAAATTATGTGGCAAAATGTATTTTTTGATGAGATGAATAAAAAATTTGTTCTATTTATGTTGTAACATTCGTTATGTTTTGGTTCTCTCCCTTCTTTCATCACAATTCAGAGTTGAAGTGGGTAATGCCAATAAAGAGGTGGGTTTGCTCCAAGAGTGTCTCAGGGGTAAGAGAGTTCCCCTCCTCAGGAAATTCAAAGCCCTAAATTATGTTGTCATTTATTCCATTTATTGACACATGCCCTATAAGTACTAACACCAGCCAAGGAAAGGAATTTGTGAGAATTCATCTATAAAAGTATAAGGTTTTATTAACTTTAGATGAAATTGATGATGAAGAGAAAATAAATGTGCTAATGCAGAAAGAAGTATTTGAGTTGGATTGTTTATTGATAACAAAGGTACACTCATGAGTTTTATAATTTCCATATTTCATGAGCTAAAAGGAATACTAGGCTGGTGCCAAATATATCTATAACTGGAATGCCTTATTTTATTAGGCTTCAAATATCTAGTTATAGTTGTTTTGAGAATTAATGGATCTAGATTCTCATGGACATTGTTGAAAGTCTTAAAAAAACCATCTTTTTCATTGATAATATTTTTATTTTTTAATTTAGCAGAGTGTTTGTTTTTCTTACATTAGCAATTGAAGAGTATAATTTGAGAATTATTAGGTTCTTTATTATAGACATTTTCTAAATTCTAAAAGAATATCTCATCTATTGAAAATCTCATTTTTTACTTTAAAGGGAGGCCTTTGGTGTTTTTAACCTAACAATTAAAGAGGGCATTTTGAAAATTAATGGGCATTGTCAAACCCTAAAAGAGCATCTTCTCCATTGAGAATATTATCACTTTTGATAGTGGAGGGTCTTTGGCTTTTCTAACCAAACAATTGAAGTGGACATTTATAAACTGAAGGTTGTTACCGACATGCATATCAAAGGTGAGAATTTAGATAGTAGAATTATATAATAATTATTACCAATAAAAATATTCAATGAAAGGAAAAAATTGTACACCACATATTTTACCTGGTTGAGTATTTTACAAATAATTTACTATACTTATTTAATATTTTTAATTCATCATCTATCATTAAATTGGTATGTTTAGTAGAGATTGAATTTGAAATCATTTGTAATAATCATAAAAAGTTTATTTCATACCTAACAATGAAGGAAGAGGGTATAAGATCGTCTCTAATGAATAAAAAAGCAAGTTAAAAGCCTTACAATGGATCTAATAAGAAACACTCTAATGATGATATTTCTTTTGGAATCCCTCTATTTTTAATTTCAAGAATATTGCTATAAAAAGTTGGATTAAATCAAAGAAGCTCTAGTACAAAGTTGTTTTATCTTCTAGATTCTTGGGAAGACCTCTTGCAATGAATCCATTTCTCATTTTACTAACTAATTTGTATCACTTTTTTCTTTTGCCATTAGGACGATCGCAAAGCGATATCGACTATTCTTTAAATGACATTGTATCAATTTATATTTCTTTTGTTGTAATGAATCTTTGTTTTGTTTTATATTTTGTAATGTCATATTTTTTGTTTATCTAATGTTCCAATTTATATAAATCTATATTAGTATTTAAAAATTATGTTTAAAATTTGTAGTAAATGTGATTATATAGCAAGTTGTACATCTTTTTTTTTGCCTTGTAGATATTTTAATATCTTATTATCGATATCTCCAAAAAGAAGTAATTATATTTTATTTAAAAGAAAATGAATCACTTATCAGAAATCAAACTTTTACATATGATAGGTTATAACATATATTGTTTATTAAATACAAATTCTATTTGATTTGGGATTAGAAGTTGTATACTTGAGTTGTAACACAAACTCAAACTATTCAATGTAATGACAAAAAAACAAAAATTATAAATATAATAATTTTATTATATAATCTTTATGTCCACTGAATTAGATTGACTTATATCTCATGTTTTAATTACCTCTCCTTATTTATTAGTAAGAAATGATGAGCAATTGCACATATTTATATGTATTAATAACATGTAAAAGTAAACTAAAACTACAAATCAAATTATAGTGAATGATATTTATTATATATTTATTGATATTTCTATATTTATACAATGAAGACAATATATTGAAGTAATATATCCACTTATATTGATATGAGAATTCAGCTATATAGTTTTTAAGTTAAATTAATTAATTCATATTTTCTTTTGTTGGAGAGTTCTATATCAAATCCTAGAACTTTTTTAGGTGATTGATATGGAGGCACAAGTCTTAGTCTATAATCTCTTAACGTAGAACTGTTAGAAATTTCTATTATACCAAAGTTGTTTAGAATATGATCTCAGTCTTATCCCTTACAATATCAAGATCTTGAGATCATCAAAAACTTATCTTTAATGAACTCATTTACATCCATTCAACTTCATGAACCGACCAAAAATTCATTCATATTAATCCATATTCCAAAAATTATAATTGATGCAATAATTTGCACTCCCCTGAAAGTTAAAATGCGCAAGGACCACTTGTAAGCATATACTTGAGTCAAAGGATCACGGAAAGTGGGATGTGCATTCCTATTTTCTCGAAAAACATTGCCGAGACGAAATGGTGCTCGAGAGAAGTGTCGCTTATGGTCAGAACTGTAATGTGTTTTATGGCGTTTCGCCTATGGATCTTCACTTTCCGGATGGAAGTAACTATGCAGAGGACCTCATGACGCATGAAAGCGAGCACATCATACATTCAAACAGTCCACTGAATGTTTTGGATGTGACAGAATGTTTTGGTTTGGAGATATCCGTGGAGCTTGTCAGGGGATTGCTAAAGACAGGCATCGTTCTGAATTCCTCTGCCCCACCTGAATTCCCCTACCCCAGCTGTGTTCCAATTTACCTTAAAGTCGAAAGCGATCCTAACTAGCCCTGTAGGCCCTACATCGGTACCCTTGAGAGTGGGTCTTTTGCTCTTTGATGGGGTGAAGTGCTTCGTCAGGGCCTGGGGATTGGGGGGTGAAAGAAGTGCTTGCATTGGGCCTGTTTATTGATAACAAAGGTACGCTCACAAGTTTTAGAAGTATTAGAGCTCACGCCAAACATCTTTCTATCGCAATGCAACGTCTTGTCTTTCAGTAGGCTTCAAATATCCAGCTCAGAGTTGTTTGGAGAATTAATGGGCCCATCGTCATCGACATTGCCGATAAGGGCATCCTGTAGGCTTCAAAATATCTAGCTTAAAGTTATTTGGAGAATCAATGGGTCCATTGTCTTGGACATTGCTGAAAGTTTATAAGGACATCTTTTTCAATAAGAATATTCTCACTTTTGATTTCAGTGTCTTTGCTCTGTTCCTTCTTTGCGTTAAGATGTTGGCAATCTTGCAAATCTGTCGAATCTCTTATGCTGTCAACATCTGTCCAAACTTCCCGATAGCTTCGGGAACTGGAATCAGTTGGAAAGACTAGAAATTCACCACAATTCTAAGCTTAGAGAGCTACCCAACAGCTTTGGGGACCTGAAAACTTTGGCTTATCTGGATGTCAACTATTGACCACTATCTGACAAAGGAATGTTAATCCTAGAGGATCCAGTTAATATTGAGAGAGGTGAATCAGTATTAACAAAAACTGAAACTTTCAACATCAAAATAGACTTATCTCAGATCTGAAAACATTCAACACTTAAACCAATTCTTCATAACATATTTCCTTATCAGATCTAGATAATCATTTCCACTTATGTAAACTTATTAATCAGATTAGCCATCAATTCAATATCAGATCAATAAACACTATTACCAACTTATTAACTGATTAGAATGCTTCACCAACCATTTGATCACCAATACCGGTAACCACTCTAAGATCTCTGATAAACAAACAAAACTTGTGTCTTAACCGGTAATTAGAAATAAAACATGAACATAAAAGAAAAACATTCCACATATGAACATCATGATTTTCACGTGGAAACCCAAATAGGGAAAAACCACGGGGAATTGGTACCCACAAATATTTTGCACTCTTTCGGAATGCACCATGTTAGGAGCCAAGCTCGGTTAGAAGCTTACAATGATGTCCCGTTAGGAGCAAACCCTATTAGGAGTCACCCGGTTAAGGGATTTACCTCAACCCTATTAGAAGCTTTGATCTGTTAGGATCAACCTCGCAAGAGGATTTATAACTCAGATATTGAGTCACCCTGTTAGGGGATTTTACAATGTGAGGTTTGTTAGGACTTACCCGATTAAGGGATTTTAGCTGATGTAATTGTTAGAGAACAACAATGAATGATTTGTGTATAGCACTCAACTACTTTCTTGATCAGATCCAATTAAGTTGTAAGTCTGCATCACTCTGGCAAATCTTCTCACACACCCTAGTTCGGCTTTACACACTTCTCAAAATCATCGACACTTGAAAACATCAACCTCACCGACATAAACTTTTACAACTAGGTCGACTTCAAAACCCTAAAACTTACTACATAGATCATCACAAATCTTTACAACTCATTATAGATCATCATATGGATCATTATAATCAATTACAAATCAATATCAGTCGTTGAATGATCATAAATCGTCACAGCAAGTCAATCTGGTACAAAGTCAAACCCTTAGCACATTCCACTAAGCACTTTGTACATTCCCAAGAAATTCGCTTTCCAAATGCGCCAAAACATCTTTCAAACATATCACGTGATTTGTGCCACATTATCATCAACATGTGAACTTGATGTAGATCACCGCCAAACCAAAAATCATTACCGGTCAAGAGAATTCTTTATCGGTCCTTAAACCCAAGCAAATACTCAACAAAAATTCTAAACATGCCTTTCGGTAACCATCATAGGATGCGGTTCTGGTTACATACTCAAATCCATCATAAACGCTTATGTTTCAAACCACAAGTCACCAAACATCACCAATTACCCGATTCCATCAAAACTTATTTGCTTTACCGGTTAAGGTCCTAATTCCCAATCTTGTCAGTAAACCCTGTCAAATTGTCAAACTCTAACTCTGGTAGACCAAATCACTTAGCCAACAAGTCAATCATCGAAAAACACCTGTAAACATCATTAAACATCAGTTAACCCTAGTTGCCATCAATGACAACGTAAATAACTGATCATGTCATCTTTCCTCTACCAGTACAGTCATCCATCATCATCTCATCTTCATCAGTTATGCCAAATATGCCAACAAGGAATACCAGGCGCAATATCCAAATTGTCTTCACTAAAAGTCTTACATGCAGAAGGTAATGGAATCCACCATCTCCCTGGCAGATTTGAAAATTTAATGCAACTTGATGAGTTGAACATGGATGATTGCAATGAGCTCTCCGTACTGTTGGCGCTCCTATCATCACTAAAAATGCTTTTCACCCGCAACTATATCAGTTTGCACATATTCTCCCGCCTTCTGGGATGCCCGCAACTAGGAGAAGAGCACCAGTAGTTGAGCATGTACCAATTGTTGTGAGGGTTGTTGATACTTTTTGCTCCAATAATAGTACAAATAAAAACTATTGTTTGAAACATAAAATATCAATTTTTATGTGTTTATGCACCAATAGTTGTGATGATAAAGTTGTTATTGTTAGGAAATGCACCATTAGTTGAGAAAAGTAATCAATCATGTGATGCCACATCAGCGACACAAGTATTGGGGCCTCTTTTGCACGCCAATTGGTCTCACTTTTTTTGGGGGTTGTTTTGGACACCTTGGCAAAAAGCATGCTGATGTGGCACCATACTTGATGATGTGGCCCTAAAGCCTTAGTTATAAGAAGGGGACTTGCCAAGTAAGCTATTGTAAAAAATTGGGAGTGATTTGAAATTTCGACGTACGATTTTGAGAAGCGTGAAGTTAGGGTGCACGACTATTGGGTCCTCTCCCCTATTCTGGTTTCAAAATGGAACTGTTGTATCATGAAAAGTCAATAATATGAACAATACACACTGTTGACTGTTATTTTTCATAAAAGTCAGTAAAACGAGTTTTATAAACTTGTTTTGAAACCAAAATAGCTACATCCTTCCAAAAATGCCAAGCCTGGTGACATTAGACCTTAGTAATTCCTTAGTTTGATGTCCAAGTAAAGTAGATCTTCTTTCTATAATTTGTGCTGAGAATGCTCAATGACACTTTATGAAAATAGAAAAATAATTTAACCCATGGCTATTCTTGAGTATAGATGCCATGTACGGGTTTTGTGGGTATCAAATTCATTCTCCTTTTTTGTAGTGGGGAGCAAGCTCAATAGTGGAATGGAGGGAAATATGCTACAATTTATTCCATTCATGCCCTCTAAGTACTAACACCATCAAAAGGAAAGGAATTTTTGAGAATTCATCTATAAAATTATAAGATTTTAATGATTTTAGATTAAATGGATAATGAAGAGTAAATGGATGTGGTGATGCTGAAAAATGTGTTTGTGTTGGTTTGTTTATTGAAAACAAAGATAAGCTTATAAGTTTTAGAATTGCTTTATTTCATAAGAGGAAAGGAATAATGTCAACAATTTCTTCTATTGGAATGTTATATCAAAATCATTTAGAACATCATTTCAGCATTATCTTTTATGATATCAAGATCTTATTTATTAAAAATTTATCTTTAATAAATTTATTTACAACCATTCAGCTTCACATATCAACACTATCTCTTATGATTATCTTACAACCATTCAGTTTCAAAAAGTCACCAAAAATCTATTAACATTAATCCATATTTCAAAAATAATGATTTGACACAATTATTCCCACTCGCATAAGGGTTAAAAGCGTAAGGACCATTTATAAGCACATATGACGCTGTTGCAGAAAGTAAAGTGTTTGACCATTGGACACGTAAGCTAAAATTCTTGATGTGGACCCTTTAGTTCAGTGTCCCGATGCATTAGGGGAAGAGCACCAATAGATAACATAGTTCCAATAACCGTCATCTTATTGTCATGCTGACCCCCCAATAGCCGTCATAGTGAAAACACCATTAATAAATTTGTTTTGTACCAATAGCCGATCATTTTTTGTAATTAATTGGCCCATTTGTGCACCACTATTGGAACATTTGTGCACCACTATTGGGACATTTGTCAACAAGTACTAGCGATTTTGAGTTGACGGTTACTGAAACATCTTTAGTTAGGTATCAGGGGACACTTTGAAATGTGTACTTTTTGACCTTTGTGCGCATAACTGATTCCACAGCGTGCATCGTTACTCCCCAAAAGCTAGATCAATAGCTATAAGCAGTTAAGTTGCATACGAAGACAACAAAAAAAAAAATCAAAATCTGATATACCATTTAAGATCTGTGGGTGCGCGAAGTTAACTATGACGACTATTGGTGCTCTTCCCCTAGAGCATGTTTTTATCATTTCTACTAAGCGTGCTCAAGAATAGTTTTTGAATAGTTTGTGAACAGTGAAAGTAGATTGAATTTTTGAAGGGCCGCCAACAGACGAGGACAAAACATGATTAAAATAAATCATATCCACTCACTCTCTCCCACATCACGGTACTTCCCCGTAGAAATTGTTGATGAACAAAACGATAAGATGATGAAATGTAATTTCTGATTCGCTTGAGTTAGATGCTGCCATAGAAAAAGCAGAGGTCCATAGAATTTCTAGACAAACATTGCAGAAAGCTTTTAATTTCATGGATTAATTCCCATCATCAAAAGAGGGTACACCATGTAATAGAAGCTCAAAAGAAATAGCTTTCCTTTGAGAGAGCTTTGGACTCTAGTCATTTGAAATATTGCAGTGTGTTTTTGTGCCATTTATTAAGTATGTCATTAATATTAGTTCACATTTTTCAGTGACTATGATTTGATTCAAGATGTTGTTGTGGAAATTTGGAAAATCTTCCATTCAAGCAGTCCCCTTAATGCTTTGGATGTCCCAGAATGTTTTGGTTTGAACGGATCTGTGGAGTATGTTAAGGGATTGCTTAAGGCAGCTGATCATCGACAGAAGATTGTGAAATTGGGTATATGTGGCATGAACGTCGGGATAGGTAAAACTATCCTGGGTCTAAGATTGCTTCTATATAATAAAGAAATAAGTTAGAATTTTAATAATATATTTAGTATGACTCACACTAATAATCATTCTTTTTAATATTCTAATAAGCTTGTAATAAAAAGTTGGATTAAATCAAATAAGCTCAACTACATTATTAGGTCTAAAATATTCAAAATCGTTTACTAAAATTCTATTAGATTTGTTATCTAGACTCTAATTATATTTAAATTGTTCGTGTTACATACCAAGCTCTGCTAATTTAAAAATTGTTACAATAAGACATTGGTAGTGCTTTGAAGACATTATATGGCCAAACCTTTGGAGTAGGGTGATACACATCCTAGGACTATACATTTTATAGTTATAGATTATACTAAATATTCAACCTTATTTTTTAGCCTTCCTTATATTTTTATGCCACCAATATTAAAGCTATTTGGATAGTCTACTGAAAATTTAGAGCTTGCATGGAACTCTTCCATATGAATGTTATTGTAGTTGTTTGCATATGTTTGAAATTTATATTAAATGTGATCTTATATACTAAATGGCAAGTTTTACATCTTCTTTTTTTGTCTTGCAATTATTTAAATATCTAATTGTCAAGGTTTACAAAAAGAATATTAATACATTATTTAAAAAAGAAGGAATCGCTTATTACAAATCAAGTTTTTACACATGACAATTTATTAACATATATTGTTCATTAAGTTATATATTCTATTTGGTTTGAGATTAGAAGTTGTATACTAGTAGATTTTTTCATACTATTCAATGCCATGACCAAGACAGTATTTTATTTTATTAGCATGTTATTCAAATATATAATCTTTAGGTGTAATGAATTATATTGACCTATGTGTCATACAAAAATATTGTTTGATTGATGTTATTTGTTTTTAATATGAAAGTATGAGTAGATGTACATATTTTTTTGTATTAATGACACATAAAATTAAACTAAAATTGCTAATTAAATGATAATGAATGATAGTTTATTATATATTTATTAATATTATTATATTTATACAATGAAAATAATATGTCCAAATAATACATCGTATTTATTTCTATGAAAGTTCCATTGCATATTTTTTGAGTCAAGCTTATTAAAACTTTATTTTCTTTTGTTAGAGGGTTGTATATCAGACCCATAAAAACTTTAGCTATTTGATAAGAAGATGCGACCCTTAGGCGAGAACCTCTTCAACCGAGAGCTAAGGATTAAGGAGTATGTATTCCACCATAGTTGTCTAGGGCATGATATTGGCCTGATTCTTTATAGTGTAGCGATCATGCACTCATCCTTGATAAACTTTTAGAACCATTTATATTATATTACCATGAGAGTTCCACTATAGAATTTATGAGTAAAACTAATTAACCTTTGTTTTCTTTTGGTTGAAAGATTTTCTATCAAACCCATAAAATATTTGCTTTATGATAAGGAGACATGAGTCCTAGATTAGAATTGAGGGCAGAAGATTAAGAAGTATATATTCCACTAAAATTGTATGGTACATGATTTTAGCCTCATTCTTTTTGATGTCACAACATGCATTCATCCTTGATAAATATTTAAAATCATTCAACATCACCAACTTGTCAAGAATCTATAGAAATCAACACATGTTTCAAAAATAATGGTGAACAAAATTATGGGCACTCTCTCCCATAAAAGTTAAAAAGAGTGGGGACCACTTGTAAGTAATGTTGCAGAAAGTAAACTGAATGAATCTATGGCAAGTGAACACGTAAATTAACTTTCTCTGTCTGGACCCATTGGCAAAACAAGTTTGTGAAAATAGAATCGATTTTCAAGAGCAGCCTAGAGAGAAGGACGACAACAGGCTGAAGATAAATCTATATCCACTCACTCTCTGTTACATCAAAACAAATACGATAATTAAATGCAAAATAATTTCTGGTTCGCTTGAGATAGATAGTATAGTAGAAAATGCAGCGGTCTATAGAATTTCTAGACAAAAGTTGCAGAAAACTTTTAGTTCCATAGATTCTCAAAAGAGGGTACACCATGTAGTAGAAGCTCAAACTTTTCCTTGAGAAAATTTTGGGCTTTCACCATTTGAAAAATTGCAGGCGCAATGTCTTTCTCTAGGCCTTGCTCTTCAGCGGAGCCCTCAGCTAGTTTCGATGTCGACAAAATGTTTGACGTTTTCCTGAGCTTTCGGGGCCCCGACACCCGCCAAATGTTCGCGAGATCACTGTACGCTGCTCTTTGTCGAGAACGAATTCTGACATTCTTAGACCAAGAAATCTTAGAAAAGGGCGACCATATCCCTACAGGTTTGAGTCGAGGGATCACAGAAAGTAGGATCTGCATTCCTATTTTCTCGATAAGATTTGCCGAGTCGAAATGGTGCTTGAGGGAAGTATCGCTGATGGTTAAATCTGGGGTTAAAATCTGTCCCGTGTTTTATCGCGTTTCGCCTGTGGATCTTCACTGTCCGGATGGAAGTAAATATGCACAGGACCTCAAGAGCCATGAAAGAGAGCCGATCCTTGAATACAAGGAGGCATTAGATACCGTTGCTAATATACCTGGTTGGTGCTCCAGTGATTATTCCGGGTATTCCTCCACCTCAGTGTGTTTTTTCTTTTTTCATTTTATAGTTCCCATATATTATGTATGTCATTAATATTAGTTCACACTTTTTCAGTGACAACGATTTGATTCAAGATGTTGTGATCGAAATTCGAAAAATCTTACATTCAAACAGTCCCCTGGATGTTTTGGATGTTCCAGAATGTTTTGGTTTGGACAGATCCGTGGAGCATGTCAAGAGATTGCTAAAGGCAGCTCATCCTCAGCAGAAGAAGGTTAAATTGGGTATATGTGGCATGAGTGGTATAGGTAAAACTACTCTGGGCAAGGTTGTTTGCAAAGAACTGTTCTCAAAATTTGAAGTGTTTTCTTTTGTTCTTAGTGTGGGACAAAGATGTCAAGAGGCGGATGGGCTTGTAAAGCTGCAGACCCAGATGCTCAAAGATGTGTCATACTTCAGAGGTGAAGTGGGTCATGTTGATCAGGGAAAGGGTCTGTTACAAGAATGTCTCAGGGGTAAGAGAGTTCTCCTCCTCCTCGATGACATTCAAAGTCCTGAACAGCTTGATGCTCTTGGAGGTAATTGCAGTGACTTTGGGGCAGGCAGCCGTGTCATCATTACATCGCAGGATAAACAAATTCTGAAGGTGGCTAAAGTTGATGAAGTGTACAAGGTAAGGAGTCTTCCTTCCCAACATGCCTTGCGGTTGTTTAAGTTCCACGCATTTCCCGATTCCTACCGTCCAGATCAAGAACTGGAAACACTATGTAATGATATTGTTGCCGCCTGTGGAGGCCTTCCTCTTGCCCTTCAAATCTTTGCGAAACTCCTGGTTGGTAAAGAGGATAGAAATTTATGGAAGGAAATGGTAGGAAAGTTAAGGTCCGAGCCTAATATGCAAAAGAAACTTAAAGTCTCCTATGATGCTCTTGATCCCAATGAAAAGGAAATGTTTCAAGATATTGCTTGTTTTTTGACATGGAAGAAGAAAGAAATAGCTATGATCTTTTGGGCAGAGCCAATTCGAAGTCCTCATGCATGTCTTAGAAGTCTTTTCCAAAAGTCCTTCGTAGACTTTGGCCCTAGCAACGAATTGATGATGCATCGGTGCCTCCGAGATTTGGGAAGAAGTATAGCTAAAGAGACCCCTGAACGCAGAAGACTATTCGACGAGGAAGATGTGACCGATGTTTTATGCCGGCTCGGGGTACGGAATTCTCTCTGAACCTTATTATGTATTTAAGTGTTTCATTGGATGATTTCATATTGTAGTCTTAGATAGTAGTTAGAATAGGGAACTGAAGAATATTTGTGCATTCCACTGAAATCACAGGAAAAAGCCAAGCATGTGCGTTATCTTTCGAACAAGCCCAAGAAGCCCACGACACTGAAGGCAGAAATGCTCCAGTCACTGTACAACTTGCGGCTGCTTTGGCTTACAGATGTTGCCATAGAAGGACACTTTCCTGAGGAATCTTCCTTGGAGGACTTGAGTTGGCTAAGATTGAGAAGATATTCATCAAATCGGCTACCACGAGGAATGAACTTGCAGAACCTTGTCATTCTGGAAGTGACCAACAGCCAGATCACCCATCTGTGGGATGAAACAGAAGAAAATCCAACCGTAAGTAGTATCAAATAGCCAATATTTTTCCTTTAAGTTCTGTAATCAAACAGAACTTGGAGTTGGTATCAGATTTCTTGTAACTTGTGGATGTCATGATATTTGAACAGATGAGACCTGGGAAACTGAAAGTGCTTGTTTTGAGTGGATGCGCATCCTTGGTGAGCCTGCCTGATACCATGGGAAGCTGGACTAGCTTAGTTTCTCTTGACATGGAGGGATGCTCTGTTTTTTCTTTGCCTCAAGATTTTGGGGGGCTTCTAAATCTGCAGGAGCTGAATCTCTCATGCTGTCAGCATCTATCTAAACTTCCCACTAGCTTTGGGAATTTGAGTCGGTTGCAAAAACTAGAAATTCGCCACAATTCTAAGCTTACTGAGCTACCCGAAGGCTTTGGTGGCCTGAAAAGTCTAGCTTTTCTCGAAATGGAAGGATGCTCTGTTTCTTCTTTGCCTCAAGATATTGGCAATCTTTGCGAATCTGGAGGAGCTGAATCTCTCATGCTGTGAACATCTTTCCAAACTTCCAGCTAGTTTTGGGAACTTGACTCGGCTAGAAAGACTAGAAATTCACCACAGTTCTAGGCTTACTGAGCTACCCAACAGCTTTGGGGCCTGAAAACTTTGACTTATCTGGATGTGAGCTATTGTCGGCTGTTTGATAATGGAATGCCAGCCGCAATATCCGAATTGTCTTCACTAAAAGTCTTACATCTAGAGGGTAATGGAATCCACCATCTCCCTGGCGGCTTTGAAAATTTAAGGCAACTTGAGGAGCTGCATCTGGACGACTGCAGTGAGCTCTCCGTACTGTCGGCGCTCCCGTCATCACTGAAAATTCTTTCCGCCAGCAACTGTATGAGTTTGCACACATTCTCCTGCCTTCCGGGATTGCCAAGCCTGCTGACCTTAGACCTTAGTAATTCCTGCAAGCTCACCCACTTCCGTGGCCTCCATTCATTACAGAAATTAACCACGCTTAATCTGGTGGGCTGCAACAATATCTCAGATTGTGATACCCTCGTAAGCTCCTTGTCTGGTCTTACAGCCCTTGAGTCCATTTATTTTGGAGGGTCCCGCGTCTCATCAGCTCAATTGAATAGATTATATGATGCTTTCAAGGTAAGATTTTCTAGCACACCAGAACTAACAGGGATCAAACTGAACTAACAGTGGTTTTGGATTTGGTTTATATATTGCATTCTAGATTTTAATGTGTTTAGGTGTTTCAATTAGTAGGCGATCTTTATGAGGGTTAAACAGCACATAAGTTTTGAGGTGTGGAGATTGTATTAGTATGATATCATATAAACAATCTAAATATGTAAAAGCTTAAAATGTGCGTTTAAATCAAAGGCATAGATTCTAATGAAAAAAACTTCAAAATTTTGAATGAATCACAAATCAAAACTTAAGAATATGTCCATCTTATACTTCTAAAACCCAAAGATTAATGGAGACTTACACGTGGGCTTTTGTAATTTTATCAGGTTTGCCCTTTCAGCGAAAATTGTTTCATTGATAATCCAGACACTACTGCAAATTGGCTGCATGGGGAGGCAGTTGGAAAGTATGACTATGAGTATGAAAACAATTGTACAGATGACTGCGTAGATGAGAATAAAAAGTATTGTGCAGGATATATTGCCTGTTTACTCTCCTCAGGTCAGGTCCATAAGGACTGTGAGGCAAACCCACTTATTTATAGGTTGAGTTACACGATTCATAGGGATGAGAATTCACGTCAATGTCCAGTGAAGCATCAAAGCTCAACTACAGTTGTTGGGGACTTTTTGGAAGTTCGTCTTGTACGAGCAAATGAAAGTTCAGACTTTCCTTGGTTGAAGAGAGGTAATAAACTGAAGGTGAATGCAATGTCTGATTATGAGAATTGGAAGGCCTCTTATAAATATTTAATGCATAACACCTGTTCTGCTTCTGCAAACTCCGAAGAAGACAAGATTCCCAAAATGATCACTTTTGTTATGTAAAACGAATGACATTGACAGGACTCCATTAAAAAAGGTACAGGTAAAATATCATCTGCATTGCCATACAATTGCTTATTCCATTTTACCGGGGTGCACGACTGAAGTGACTGTATATTTCTGAACTTTGTTTATGTATATACTGAGTTTAAATGAGCTCATGTTTTTTGTTTTTGTTTTAATTTGATCTCATGAATGATTGTATGCCAACCTTTTAAAAGGTAAAATATCATCTAAAGAAAGTAGAAGATTATGTTATTAACTTTTATGATAGTGAATATTGAGCCGTTGTAAAATTTGTCAATCGCAAGGGTGTGAATCTCAATGTAATCTTAATAAAGATGTATTGCTTCATATCATATACTGTTAAAAGATGTATTGCTTCATATCATATACTGTTAAAAGATGTATTGCTTCATATCATATACTGTTATTTTTTCTGGTTGAATGTTGAAATTTTGAAGGGAAATCACGTTCTTTTGAAGTACTTATGGCTGAGGTGAAATTTCCATTAAATATTCAATTAAAAAAAATTATGTATCAAAAGTACAAAGTATTTCACAATATTTGGACCCTCCTACTACTATCAACTAGCAATTGCACCTTAGTGTGCAATGGGTATGCCGAAAAGGTTTAAAAGATAAATTTCGAAAAAAAGGATCTATTTTTGCATATAATTATGTGACACATGAGGTCAACTGATACATAATTTAGCAAATGTTGTTGTCTATACATCAAAGGTTTGGAACTAAGATCCAAACACAACTAAAACAAAACCTTTGAATTAGGATGATAATCAAGCTCCATTGGCAACAAGATCATGCAATGTTTGCAATAAGGAGAGAGGGAGAGGGAGAGATATACATATAAAGAGGGATAGATAAAGGGGGAAATAATGACATACATAGAGAGCGAGGGGAGAGAAAGAGAGCAAGGCAGATAGGGGATAGAGATGGAGATGGAGAAGGTGAGGGATATGGAGAGAGAGAGAGAGAGAGAGAGAGAGAGAGAGAGAGAGAGAGAGAGAGAGAGAGAGAGAGAGAGAGAGAGAGAGAGAGAGAGAGAGAGAGAAGGTGAGAGAGAGAGAGAGAGAGAGAGAGAGAGAGAGAGAGAGAGAGAGGATAAAGATAATTCAAGAGAAATAAAAAGATGGAGTGATTAGGAGAGAGATACACATGAATATATTGAGATAGGGATATAGATGGAGAGGGAGAGGAGGAGGGGGAGAGAGGGGGAGAGGAAGAGGAAGAGATAAATAGAGAGAGTAGAAAAGGATAGAGGTATTTATTTAATTAAGTCGTGTTTCTCATATGATTGGAGGGAAGGATAGAGAGTATTATATATTTATGATGGAGGAGAAATGTATTTAGGTGATAATAGTTTGCATCAAATTGTTTGTTATAGGAAGGTGCAATTGTTTTTTAATCTTGAATAGTGAGAATGTCTCATGGAACATGAATAATACAATCAAGCTACAGACTAACCAATGACAACTAAATGCATTTTGTAGATGATTGAGATAGCTTGAATCTTCTTGTATGATTAGAAATGCCTATCAACTATAGATCCTAAAAATCCTAGATATAATAAATTAAATAAAAATAATCGTACAATTTTTTTATTAACAATTATTCATCACTAATAATACAAAGGAATAAACTTAATTACATGATTGATCCTTCTTTCCTCAAACTATCATGTTGAATTCAAAGTTAAAATATGATAATATTTATTATTTTCAATATTACTTTACTTGTTTCATTTGAACTTAGTAAAATTATAACATAACATAATAAATATAATATAATTATATACATTATATTATCTTATAAACAAATATAGCAAGAGATGGAGTGAATTAGAGACTGATAAATAAGCAATTTTTAAAATAATGTAAAACGGCCAGCGGAGACAAACAAGTGGCAGATAACAACGAAAAACAATGAAAGTCAAGGGAAAAGCGATCAATGGACATATATTGTCCGATCGTCTTGCATTAGCTTTTATTCATTTTCATCCGTAGATTTCAAAAAGTTAGATTGTGCATCTCTTATAGAATACACCTTCGGCATAAATATCGCTACAAGTTTGTAGAAATATCAAATTACTACAATCTTTGTTTTATTCTTTGTTATGTTTAATGAATGTTTCAATATTGAGTTTAAGTTACAATGTGGTATTTGTTTTAGGATACTTAATTTGTTACTAAAATTGTCATTATAAATGGATTCTAGCCAACGCAAACTTAATCTATATCAAAATTTTGTTACGGAATGTTATAACAACTCTACTTTGGAGAAAACTTTAAATTTTTTATTCTGTAAAAGTTGCAAGGATGTTTTGTGAAATTTTCAAAAAGATTATGTGGTCATTAATGCTTCTCACTAGTGGTAATCTACCTAGCATATCATCTAGAAAATGTTATATTAATGCACTTTTTGACAAGAAGATTGGTTTGTAACAACTTTCTTTCATCTGCATTATTGTGTATCTTGGGAACCAGAACCTTTTAATTCTTCAAGCTTTCTAGAAACTTGATATCATGTAAATTAAACAAATCCCAGCACTATTCTATATAGATTTACCTCATATTTGGATAGATAAATGTTTATATTCTTTGTTATTTTTTCACTTATTTGATTTTTTTATCTTTCAATGGAGTTAGAGTATGTTTCTCTCCTCCTTTCCAAGTAAAATGTATTTATTCTATCTAACATTATGAGTAGTCTTTCTATCATACTATCATGATCACTAACAAATATCCATAGAAAAAAAAGTCACACAAAACTTTGTTATAATGTGATCCAATCTTAAATCTGACCAATCATTATTCACTTACCAACATCTTGGACCGTTCCCCTATGTAACCATGAGATAATTTATGGGCTTTGACACTTTATTATTTTTAGCTTAAACTTACCTATTGTGTGTGTGAAAAGTGGATCGTATCTGTATCTGGAATACACAATACTTCAATTAAGTCATTAGATGCATGGTTAGTAAATCAATCAACAATGAACAATAAACCATCACAAAGCGACCAATTGCCTTCTAGTAGATGCAAGTTTAGTCTTGCTCTCAAATTTTTATATGCAATACCAGTTACTAGACAACACCTAAACGAAGGAATTCTTCTATATGAGTACGCAATTGAACTAAATGAATGCAAGATTAAGATAGATAAATGCAAGATATGCAAGATTAATGAATATTAGGCTAACATGATTAAGCTAAATGATTTAACAAATATGCAATAACTAATATGCAAATATTCTCAATAACAAATATTAATGAACCTAGAGAAAAAACAACATAATAACAATATATTCTCCAGGATCCTTGATTAGGAGATGAGAGCCTGAATTTATAGAAAATTCAGAAAGAAACCGACGATCGAGATCAAATGATGATGAGATATCAATATTTTCCAAGAAGAAGCACAATCTAGGTGAATTGATGTGATTGGCTGCTTTTCTCAGTTTTAAAGGAAATTGAACTAATATTAGGATAAAATCAGAAAAAACTGACCTATTCTCTATTTTATTCAATTTTGAGATTTAATTGTTTTAATTGCTTTTTTGAGATTTTTTCAATTTTTAATTTGATTTTCAAGATTATCTCCATTTGATTTCTTTTCTCAAATTTTAATTCTTTTTTTCCACTTAATTCATGTTTTTGATGATTTAATGGCAAATTGATTTATTTAATTAAATATACTATGATATTTAATAAAATAAATAGGATAATTGTTTTTAAAAATGATTTACTTGAAATGATCAATTAATTAAATATATTTAATTAATTCAAAGTGATTTATTTGGCATATGACATTGATGATTTAAGAAAATAATTGTGTGCTCAAGATTAATTTTAATTGCCTTTGGTTAGGACCTTGGTGATGAAATCAAGATTAGAGGCCCATGGTTTAGATCACCATTTTTAGGGTATTACATTTGCCCCTCTTTGAATTAATGTGCAAGCAGTGCATTGGTTCAATGAATAGTTGATGTCAAATAGAAATCAGTTCTGAACTTGATGGATCACAAATCGATGAAGAGCAAGATATTCAGCTTGATTTGAAGTGATGAAACTGAACAGAGTTGATTAAAGCGATACTGATCCTGAACTTGATTAAACTAGGCCGATAAAAAGTGAGATACCGTCCTTGAACTTGATTGATCAAGAAACATGCATCGATCTAGAACTTGATTGAATTAGGTTGAGCGAGAGATGCAACCAATTCTGAACTTGATTGTACATAGGTCACACACATAGAGCTAGGTGGTTAGATGAGCAATTCAAATTGTGTAAGGAAACTTCCCCCCTTGGCACTATTGTATCTATCATTGATTTTGCTAAGAACTATACACTAAATCCGCAAAATGAAGTACAATCTATGTATTACCACTCTACACAAGTTACAATTTTTGTACACATAGCATTCATGCATGCACATGATAGCACTGAGGAGGACAGAAAGGTTATAAGAGAATATCGTGTTTATATCAGCGATGATCATACTCATTCCTCAGAGTTTGTGCAAGGATTCTTTACAGTCTTCTATGATAGTTTAAGGGAAAGAGATATAAGATACAACCAACACTTAATATGGTAGGACAATTGCACTGCACAATTCAAGAATGAAAGGATGTTCTACTGGTTGACGAGGATGCATGTGACAAGTGGTGTGCAACATTTTTTGAATTTCATTGAGGCAGGGAATGGAAAGGGAGAGCATGATGGTGCGGGAGCATGTGTGAAAAGAGCTCTTACCAGAGACGAATTGAAGTACGAAGGTGGTTCAATGTTAATAGATACAGAAACAATTATGCAATGGTGTAACTCTACGATGGGACCAGGTAATGCAGGTAAGTCTATGGTTTCTAGATATTTTTGGTTATACGTGAATCTAACATTGAAAACTATGTAGATTGTTGTACACTTACCAGATCAAGTGACATGCATTCATTTAGAAGTTCAAATGCAATATCACTAGTTATTTATACTAGATAGATTGCATTCTTTTTCTCTTTGTGTATGCATTTTGTGTGGGATCAATGTGAATCAAAAGAGTGGGTTGACCAATGGTCTTGTAGGCCTTTGCAAACCCTAGATACATATCAACTTCCTAGAGCACTACAAATGAACCAGATTGAAGCATCAGTGGATTTTGACCATGTATCAGACATAGTTGAACCAGGTAAAGGGTTGCAATTTGCTACAATTTTAAGCTTAATTTATTAGTATTAACTTATGTTGATTTTTGGTATTAACTTATATCCTAAACTATTAAATGCAGGTCATGTATATGCAATTATTGCAGATGAGAATAACAAAGAAGGGACATATTACTTTTTGTGTTGTTGTATTGAGGCCAAAAAAAATTTGACTTCTACAGTGGTTGATGGAGAGGGTATTGAGTACCCAATAGGATCCGTTGTTATGATAGGGACATGGCTTAGAAGGTATCGTTGTTGTGTGGAGTTGTATTGAGACCTCTTAAACTTATTTATTTAGCAGTTGTTGTATTTATTTTGGCATTAACTTATCCTTCCATAAAATGCAGGTACCCTATCAAAAAGTCTAATGCCTGGTTGTTGGAGGACTTTGAGACACATGGACATATTCTTCATTACTCAAACCTTCTTGTTGCAACAAATATTCATTTGATTAAATATCGTGGTAGACTTCTTAACAAGGATTTGTGGAAAGTTCATGAATTTGACCATGAGGCAATACTTGGGGCACTAAGGGTTAGAGCTAATCCAGAAGGTTCACTTGATTGATTTTGGGTCATCTAGAAGAATAATTCTACAATATGGTAGAATAATTTTGACAATTTTCTATATATCTTTTGCGAAACATTGTAAATCCGCTTTTTTGGATGTGCTCTACATGCATATGAGTTGTAATGTGCATATGAGCTGTAATGTGCATATTTATGCCAAATTTTGTATATAAAAATATCAATGAGTTGTAATGTGCATATCTAGATGCTAAATTTTGTATAAACAAACAACAATGAGTTGTAATATGCATATCTAGATGCTAAATTTTGTATAAACAAACAACAATGAGTTGTAATATGCATATCTAGATGCTAATTTTTGTATAAAAAAACAACGAGTTATAATTTGCATATTTAGGTGCAAAATTTTATAAATATAAATAGTAATGAGCTTGATCGTTTATATTAGATGCCAAATTTTATATATGAAATTATCCATGGGGCTGATTTGCAAGTTTTGAGAGCCCAAATTCGTACCATTTGATTATAAATATATTTGTAATAAACGTGTATCATTTGATTATAAATTTGTACTATTTGATTATAAATAACTTTGTCTGATTCTGACATATGTTAAATAACTTGCAAATGGGTATTTGAATATGCAATTTTTTTTCCAAGTGTTTTGGGAAAGTTTTGAGTTATTGTTGAATTACCCGATTTGAAGGGCTGATTTGCAAAATTTGAGAGCCCAAATGTGTACCATTTGGTTATTTCAAGTGTACTATATAGACGAGATGACAGGTGCGTTTACTATAAGATGAGTGCATTGAGACAAGGTGTGAAAGGGTGAGAAACCTCGTATTGGATGATTGGAGTTTTATTGGTGAGAAACCTGACCATCCGGATGTGCTTGCGTAGATGGTTTGTTCCCACAACGAGCAGAACGAAAGATGCACTATTTTTTTACCTCTCATTGATGGTTTTTGATAGTTTTTGATGCGACAGAAAAAATATCACCACAAGAAAATGGAATTGAGTTGTCTGAAACCGAGAGAGGCTTTTTAAGGAAGCAACAACATGACCCCATAGGTTCAAATGGATCGTCCATAAGTGCCATGGTCTATGAGTTACGCAACGTCAAAGTTTGACCATTTTTTCAACTTTGAGCGCTAAAGGGAAAACATCGCTAGGAGGTGGCTTGAAACGATCAGAAGTCTTGGGGAGCGAGACAAGGAAACACCAAGAGTAAAACTGACCACCCGGATGCACTCGCACTGACGGTTCATTCCCACAATGAATAGAACGAAAGATGCACTATTTTGCCACCTCTCACTGACGATTTTTAATGGTTTTTGATGTGACAGAAAAAATCTCACCATAAGAAAATGAAATCGATTTGTCTGAAACCGAGAGAGGATTTTTTAGGGAGAGAAAACACAATCCCATAGGTTTAAATGGATCGTCCATAAGTTCCACGTTCTCTGAGTTGCGCGACGTCAAAGTTTGACCTTTTTTCCACTTTGAGCGCTTAAGGGAAAACGTCGCTACGAGGTGGCTCAGAACAATCAGACGTCTTGGGGAGCGAGACAAGGGTACACCTAGCGTAAAATTATCCACCTCGATGTGCTCACACTGACGGTTCATTCCCATGACGAGAAGAACAAAAGATGCACTATTTTGCCACCTCTCACTGACGGTTTTTTATGCGACAGAAAAAAAATCACCACAAGAAAACGGAATGGAGTTGTCTAAAACCGAGAGAGGCTTTTTTAGGCAGCAAAAACACAACCCCATAGGTTCAAATGGATCGTTCATAAGTGCTACGGTCTCCGAATTATGCGACGTCAAAGTTTGACCGTTTGTTCCACTTTGAGCACTCAAGGGAAAAATTCACTACGAGGTGGCGATTTGGATGAATAGGTGTGTCTCTAACCCTAAGGCCAACTTGTTATGGAATAAAATTTAAATGAAAACCTTACCTAAGATGACTCATCCTTTGATAAATTTCAAATCTGATTTGTGCACTCAAATCTTGTCTTAATTGGTTCTTCAAATGATGAACTTCGCTCCATAAGCATGAGTTTATAAAATAATAACTTCACTCCAATCTCTTCATGCACGAACCAGAATCAAAGAAAATTCACTCAATCAAAATACACAATAGCAGCATTGCCTATGTCGATACTTGGGTATACACAATATGATAAATAGATAGTTTAAAAGTATACGCAATATGAGTTACAAGTAATGAACAAATTGGATCACATTTCAAGACATATACACAATGAACAAGTTTGATCACATTTCAATAGCAAATAACTAAGTTTCATATATATCAATGAACAAATTGGATTGAATATCAAGTTTCATATATATCAAAATGAACAATAATCATGTACATATCAAAAAATGGCATAGATGCCAAATCAATAATAGTTACAAAAATGTGGCATGTGTCATGTCTGTCAAAGTCGATATATACATATACAAATGTCGAATATATAAAAAAGTTGGTCCTTCAATGACCACAACTATAACTATATGTCTTTATCCGTATCTATGACTGTGGAAGATCATCAAAATCAAGCCTCTTCGAAGCAGTACGTGGCTCTGTAGGTGGCTGCACAAGGACAATTCAAATGTCGAATTAGATATATTTTCTCAATATAACATCAAAATAACTAAATATTGAACTCTAAATTGCTTGAAGTTGAAATGTTGATTATCTCATCTCTGTCTTCTGCAATTGGGTGAGGCTGAGGATCCATGGGATGTCCTGAAGGGGGTTGTAACTGGTAAAACAACATTAATACATGTTAATAACATATATGTCAAATAACACATAATAACTAAAAATGAATAGAGTAAAAAACTAAAGCATACCGGAACCTCAGATGGATGTGGTGTGGTCGTAGGAGGCAAAGTCACAGATGAATCGGTTATGACCATTTCCTATATCCATGGTAAGTGATCCAAAAGGAGTTAACTAGAGGGTTTCAACTCCATTGGGCACTTAGTGAAAAGGAGTTGATCTAAGACATACATACCTTTTTTCTTGGTCATGTTCGATCTCATAATATAGTGTAGGACTTCTACTAAAATTCAATGGTAGAATAACAGTAGGAAGTTTGGAAGGGGACTGTAATAGGTTAAAGACAATTATACGAGTTAATAACCCAAAGTTGTTGACAAACTAGATAAAACAAATATTTTTAACATATGTAGAACAAATACACACCGAAGCCTCGTATAGTTTTCCTGTAACCTTAGGAGGCCTAGTCGAATCCGATGTAGCTATTATCGTTTCTTGTATGAAAAATGATAACATATGATATAGACATAAAAGGATTTAGTTATTTCAAACAAGCAAGAATGCAATCCAAAGTGAATATGAAGATATCACCTCTTCCCTATGTTGAACCTCATCGACATCAGGTGCATTCATTTATTCTATAAACCCCATATGTTTCTATATATAGAACAAATAAATTAAGTGCATTTATCAATATCTACATATACATGTTTAATCATAATACACTTCAACAAATGAATTTAAATTGTACTGAATTACCTTTTGTCGTTTGGGTGTCTGAGAGAATATATTTTTCTGCCTCGGAGTGCTAGAGGATGGCTTTCTTACATGAGATGTCCTCAAGGCAGGTGGGGTAAACTACCAAAAAAAAATTAACATAAGGGAAAAGAGCATGTATTTAATATATCACTTAAGTCAAAAATATATAAATCTAAATGGTACCGCATAGCTATCTTGGCCAAAGTCAATGGCTGAAAGCGTGATATCATCAAGTTGGGACATCTCAACCACTGATAAGCCCTATAAAACACCAAGTAATGATACATATAATTAACAAAATATATTTTGAAACCAATGTATTATTATATTTTAAAACAATTTACAAATCTTTACCTCTAGTGGCAAAACTACTCATGACCATGGAGTCGACTAAAAAGTATGTGGTGTACTCCCACAACCTACTGCACCCTACAATGCATTTTATTTATACGTCACTTTAAATTGTTCTAAAAATAAAAATTCATTTCTTTTTATAAGATTTAGTCACTTAATTGATAACATGTCATAAACAGAATTAAACACACCCATGTCTAATAAAGAGGGTACAACCTATTGATCAATTCGTCAGTGAGGGCCACATCTTCTGCAGTGGAAGCATGGCATCTACTCCCGCAACATGTACACGAATGAGATGTCAAACCATCCTTGTCCGCGTCAGTTTCTACACCAGAACATACACCCTGGTAGGTGGGGCACATATGCTGAATGGGTTGGCTCGTGCCAAATGATGCATGAGGTGACGTTGATGAAGGAGGCGTCGCTGATGAACGAGGTGTTAGTGATAAAGGAGGTGTCGTTGATGAAGGATGTGTTGCAGGTGCTGGTACATCCTCTGCTTTGACCAATTGTGTGCCATGTTGAACAATGTCATTAGTCAATGATGCAGCTGCTTGAAGAATTTGTAATTCCATAGACTCCTTCAAGGATATAGGGAAAATGACATGATCCATGGGTTTAGGAGTTGTATTCCTCCTATTTTGTGGCTCTACCACCCTATGGGCCATAGGTCTATCCTACGCAGAGCCTCTCCCTCTACCCTGAAATTTCCAGATGTCAAAGTAATTCGGCTTCTCACCGAGGATAAACTCACAATACAACTTTCTCAAAAAATATAGAGGCACCTCCCAATTATTACAAGGTGGTTGGTCAAAGACCATATACCACCTATCCCAAAATTCTTCTTTCAGCCTAGCATGAACACACCAATGTATAGGAAACTGAGTTGTATTTAGTTCTAGGTTGTTACTGGTAACAGGATCGGTGAAAAGAGAACATATGTCAACTTTACCTATGCCCTTTTTTTCACTTGATCATATGATAACCCATCCGCATAAAATTTTCGACATCGATCCCTCCATAAACCCCATTTCGTAACCTCCCTAGATACCTCATTTTCCATATTAGCCATTGTTTCTAGTGTTCTAGTGAGGGTTGAGTGTTGCTCAAGCCTAGAGGACCTCAACCTATTCACCAATATAGAAATTTGGGCACTATTTTGTGTAAGGCGATTGATGAGATCCTCTTTTGTGGCATCTACATGATCTAATGGAGGACGTGGAGGGTTTTGGGGTGGCGTTGGTTGTTGAGGAGCAACATTTTGAAGATTTTGAGGGTTTTCTTGTTTCTCATATGCAATGTTTATAGGGTTTACTTGTGTTGCTTGTGCAGGAGGAGGTCTTTGTTGTCTATTTCATTTTTGGGGATTTCTTGAAGAATCTGACATCAAATTAATAAAAACAAAACTTAAATCAATTAAAAAACCCTACTTTAATTAAAATGTAAACAAAAATAATCAAATCAATGAAATCTAACTTGTTCGACGGGGTGCCATTGTTGAAAATTGCTCTCAATATTGGGAAAATCCAAAATAATTGCAAACCTGTGCGGGTTCTATGGTTTTTTGGCTTTCCCTTATTGTTGTTCCAAGGGTTTTGGCGTTGAAAATAGCCAAAACCCATGGCCTACACAAATAAATAATGTTTCTCAAAACCCGTACGGGTTTTGAGAAACTTTTAATTTTTATTTTTAAAAAAAATGTTTCTCAAAACCCATATTTGAGAAAATTTTAATTTTTTATTAAAAAAAAAATGTTCCTCAAAACCCATATTTTTTAAATTGTTTTTGGCTAGGCTTGGTGTTACTAAGCCTAGCACATTTTTTAATTTTCAGAACCCGCACAGGTTATGAAAATTTTGGTTTTTTTTGGCATGTGGTCATTTTTCTATTCACCATCTTGGTGCACTTACCCAGCACCCGAATAGGTTTTGGATGTGTAATTATTCAAATTCATTTTACTTATTATATGTTTCTTCGTTTTGACATAGAAGTCAAGAGTGACATGATCATAGGATTAAAACTTAGATGAAATAGGTAAACAACCAAAGGATCATCATCAACCATTTTTCTTTATGAGTTTTTAAACATGGGTAGCAACTGTAGAGAAATTGTCTAGGAAAATGATCCTTGAAAGGTTTGTGTACACACTATATATTTTACATTAAACCTAGTTAGAAAATAAAACTACATAGGCTTTGATCCCATTTAGAAGTAGTGGCTATAGATAGTGTAGGGATGTAGTGTGTCCCTAGTACACAAGTAGTCAAAGATGGGATTTTATAAAGGTTAAGAGTTATAAAAAATAATAAATTAAAGATAAATCATTGAGTGAGGGGCTTGCGTTAAAAATTTCTAATATAAATGATAAAATAAAATATATTCAAGTTACACTTGAAAGAATCCTGAAAGGATAGCTTGAATCCTTGATGCCATAAGCTAAATTCTAGGGCTAGTTTCAAGATTGAATTTATAATTAATACCTTTGAAGACAACGACCTTGGTGCACTTACAATGGGAAGTGTAGCCTTTAGAGATGTGAATCGAGACCTAGATGGTCTTGATGAGTTATAAGATTCTAGCCAAACCATATATCTCTCCCATGTCTAAATGGAGATAGATGCCTAGGCCAATTGGGTGGATGCCTATCATTAAGAAACAAATTACTAACAAATATATGGTTAGATGTTGTATTTGAAATTAGACTAATTCCCCAATTATTTATGGATAGGAGTTCCTGGTTATAACTATGAATGAAAACTTGCAGGTGGTACTTGATTATAACCTAAAGAAAGGAAAGAAAGAAAAAACTAGTGACATTTTGGGGAAAATTTATTGGGTTATTATAGGTGGTATCAAAGTGAGGTTCAAATGCTAGGTCTTGCGCCTACTACAACATGCACACTTTAAAGGATGGGGATTGCATTTAGTAAATTATTTGAGTGAAGATTTTGAAGTTAAATCTCATTCTATTTTAAAATTTATATTGATTAGGAGAAATTTATGAAATTCATGGGAATATCAAATTGCTAGGATAAAGGTACTCATGCCAACACTAAATAAGGGCAAATAAATGTTAATAACCACCAAAAATTACATTTACATGACATGGGTAGTGCAATAAAAGAGAAACTATTTGGGACAATGACCCTAGAAATGGTTGTGTACCCACTATATAGTTTACATCAAACCTAATTAGAGAACAAAACTACATAGGCATTTATCGCAATTGGAAGTGGTATATGTAAGCAATCTAGGGATGTAGTGCATCTTTAGTACGTAGGCAATCGAGGATGAAGTTTTAGGAAGGTGAAGAGTTATAAAATCATCGAGTGAAGGGTTTGGGTTAAGAATTCCTAATATAAATGATAAGATAAAATATATTAAAGTAATACCTGAAAGGTCCCAAAAAGGACTCCCAAGGCCATAGGCTAAATTCTGAGGTAGGTTTCAAGCTTGAATTTATGATTAATACCTTTAAGGATAATGAGCTTGATGCACTTCCAATGGGTAGTGTAGTTGTTAGGGATGAGAGTCAAGACTTGAATGGTCCCGACGATGAGTCATAATTCTCTGATTATATTTGACAAATCTGAATACCTTTTTACAATAATGCTTGAATAGGTTGGATCATCAAGCTTCTATAGAATATACGGATGGATGGTTACAACATGAACACAATCTTCAGTGCGATGTGTGATCTGCTACGGACTATCAAAGAATGTATGCAACCTGCCACATAATGCACTCGCTCAGCCAAGTGATGAATTCGCTAACCCAAGAGAGAATTCGCTAATCAAGGAGGGATTCACTGATCAAGGTAAGTGATTGCTGATGATAAAAAATACAAAAATTATAACTTATGATTCGCTTGAGGTAGATGCTACTATAGAAAATGCACTAGTCTATGAAATTTCTAGACAAAAATTGCAAAAAAAAATATTTAATTCCATAAATTTTAATCATCAAAAGAGGGTACACCATGTAATATTTTATATTAGTTGTTTTTCTTCATCATATTATTCTCAATCTAAATGTTGGATTGTTTGCACATTATGACAAAAATTAAATATTTTAATATATAATCTTTATAAATTATAATTATTTATGTCTCATGAAATTGGATTTTAACTATCATTATTTATTTTTTGTAAGAAATAATATATTATACATATTTTTGTGTAAAATTACTAATTAAATAATAGACAATGACACTTCTTCTAGGCAATGTTTAGATTTTAGCTTGGAGGATCTTATATTTCAAACTTATAGTGGTGACAAGTTGAGATGTATGATGATCCAACCAGAAAAATGTATATTTTGTCATCAAAATAAAAATTTGAAACATAGTTTTTTGGGACTATGCATGGACCAAAAGAAAATGGAATTTTATTTTTATATATATCCTTACCATTTTTTATCATGCTCTATGATGGAAAGAAGCAATCTTGGGTTTAAATCTCTAGAAGAAGATTATTATTTTACTTAACATTTGGAAAAGTAGATGTATGATTGTCCTTTCAAACCATGAGATTCATCATGAAGGTGAAATACTTTGATGTCATATTTTAGACTATTTTCATGCTCTTAGCTGCAGGAAAGACTTAAAAAACAAATGAAGATCAACAATCACTTGGATAAGATCAAGTTCCAGTTATTACAACTTAATGGATTTGACACTCTATGTTCAAAACAATTCTAGCGAATCCTTAAATTTTGCATCTAATAGTTTTGTTAAGATCTTGAGCTCTCATAGACTTATTTCAACGTTTTGTGTTCTTATAGGCTGCTAGATCCATGCTATTGTATTTACAAATATGGTACAACTTTGCTTAGTTTCAAAATTGCCTGGCTTTTGTAAATTTTGTTACTACCTTTGAGTTGTTAATGTTTTAATTTTGAGACAAGTATGTCTATCAGCTAGGCTAGTTTATTTTTGACAACTAAATAATTCCCTTGTTTTTATGCATCTTATTCTTTTGCTTGATTCAATGACATTTTAAAGATATTTTTTTATATTTTGAAAGTAACAACAATATATTGAAGAATTTGAGAAAGTACAACTTCTGAGATCCCAAGAGCATCTACAAGAAAAATACCTGTCACAAGAGAAGATTGGAGATAGAACACAAAAAAGACTTTGAAGAAAAAGATTATCAGCCAGAAAGGGAATGAAAAAGAAAAGTTACAATACAATCCTTATGACAGGAGAATAGAAACCCTAAAGATGTCCAACCCTAAAGAAACCCTAAAGGGATAAAGAGTATTTAATAATTAGAATAATTATTAAATACCTACAATATTATTAAATGCCTAAGTTTAGCTTAAGCGTAGAGTATAATAGACTAATAATTAAATAAATAATTATTAGCTAATGCAAGATAACTCTAACACACCACCTTAAGATGAACTTAGGGAGTAGCTAGAAAAGTAGATGTAGGAAATCAAAAAGCAACTACAGGAAGAAGGCAAATTTGGGTCCTGGCAACAAGGCCTGATGAGGTACCCAATCACAACCAAATCTCTATGAAATGGAGAAATAGAGAAAACCACATGAGAAAAAACTCTACTCCAAAAATAGATGGGAAAAGCATGCGTAAAAAAATGTGAAGGAAGGAAGGCCTCAATGAGACCCCCCAAGGACAACTTCCTTCACCCCAAGCATAGAGTGCAACTGAAGATAGCGCAGAGATGCAAAAGGTTTAGTGAAGATGTCAGCAACCTGCTCTTCTATAGGAATATACTCCAAGATGAGAAAGCCATCATGAATAAATTGTCTGATGAAGTGCATGTGAAGCTCAATGTGTTTAGACCTCCGATGCTCCACTGGGTTGCAGGAAAGGTGAATGGCACTCTGATTGTCACACCAAAGAATAGTGGGACTATTAGGAGGAAACCCAAACTCAGTCATCAACTGCCAAAGCCATAAAACCTCTTGACTGGCTAACACTGATGCTTAGTACTCAGCCTCTGTAGATGATTATGAAATATAAGACTGCTTCTTGCAAGACCATGCGATAGGACCAGAACCAAGGCAAAAAACAAAGCCAAAAGTAGACTTTCGATCTTGAGCATCACCAGCCCAATCTGAGTCAGTGAAGCCAATAATGTGAGGGGATCCTGAAGTATAGTGAATGCCAAACTGTATAGTGCCCTGAATGTACCGTAAAATATGTTTGGTTGCTTGCCAATGGCTCTCATGAGGATCATGGGAGAACCGAGAGACAATACCAACTGCAAAAGAAAGATTTGGGTGCATATGTGTCAGGTACAACAAATTGCCAACCAACTATTGATATAAGGTAGAATCCACAGAAGGTGTAGAACAAGTGGGAGACAAAACAACACCTGATTGAAATGGTGTGGGTGCAGGCTTGCAAGTAAGCATGTCAAATCTATGAAGCATATCAAGAGAATACTTCTGTTGAAGTATGGAAATCCCATCAGAAGACTGAATTACCTGTAGGCCCAAAAAATAGTGCAAAAGGCCAAGATCTGTCATCTCAAACTGCTCCGTCAAGGCTCTTTGAATATCCTAAATCAAGGAGGATGAGCTACTAGTAATGATAAGATCATTAACATAGAGCACAAGAATAACTATATCATCTCCCTTACATTGAATATATATTGTGGGATCAGAATGACAATTTGTAAAGAGTGTGGAGAGCAAGAAAGAGTCCATCTTCTCATACCAGGCCCGAGGAGCTCGTTTGAGACCATATACTGAACGTTGAAGTCTGCAAACCAAAGAGGAATCATGTACAAAACCCTGAGGCTGCTCCGTATATATCTCTTCACGAAGGTCTCCGTGCAAGAAATCACTCTTCACATCCATCTAAAAAACTGTCCATCCCTGTGAAGTTGCCAGAGAAAGTACAAAGTGAATAGAATTCATCTTGGCAACAAGAGAAAAGGTCTTGGAGTAATCAATACCCTCCACCTAAGAAAACCCCTTCGCAACAAGATGAGCCTTATACTTATTAATAGAACCATCTGCAACATACTTGGTATGATACACCCACTTGCCCCGAACCAACTTTCTTCCCTTTAGAAGAGAACAAAGATACCAGGTATGATTCTTCATCAAAGAAGAATACTCCTCATCCATGGCCCTATCCCACTCCGGGTGACCTGTTGCCTCTAAAAATTTATGAGGATCATTCAAAATGGCATGACTCAAAAGACTAGAACTGGATGTCTATGCACAAGTACGATGAGTGTCAAAAGGATCACCTCCCATAGAACCAACAACATCACATGTAAATCGGGCCCACTTGGGCAAAGGCTGAGCAACGGGTGGTGGTGGTGGTGGTGGTGGTGATGGTGGACCATCATCTGCATCATCCTCAAAGAAGAAAGAATCCTCAAAAGATGAAGAAGGAGGATGAGGCAATTAGGGAGAAGCTAGTGATGGAGAATCCATCTAAGGAAGGCGCTCATCAAACTGGACATCCTACCTAAAAAAGACCTCTCGAGAATCAGGATCAAACAACTTGTACACCTTAACATCCTCATAGTAGCCAACAAAAATGAGTGGTCGACTCTTCCTCTCCATGGCTTTCCTCTGAGCATCTGGAATAAATTCCCAAGCCTCACTACCAAAAACTCAAAATGAAGAAACATCAGGCTTGACATGGGACCAAGCCTCCTCGGGAGTCAACTGGCACAATGCCTTATGAGGCATCAGATTCTGAAGATAAGTGGCACAATTAACTGCCTCAGCCCAAAAAGCAAGCTGCATAGAACGTGACTGAAGCATACAATTGGCCATCTCCCTTAGTGTTATGTTCTTTCTCTTAGCAACACCATTCTGTGAGGGGTGTGAGGAATTGATAACTGATGCTGCAAACCATGCTCTATGCAAAAATCTGTAAAATCCTTATTCACATATTCTCTCCATTATCTATGTGTATCCTCTTTATAGAAAGACTAGACTACTTCTCTAAAAATGTCTTAAAGACTCAAAATGAATCAAAGACATCAGACTTGTACTTAAGAAAGTACACCCATGTACATCTGGAGAAGTCATCAATGAAAGTGAGCACATACTTGGACCCTGAAAAAGATGGAGTCGGAAATGACATAAGATCACTGTGGATCAAATCCAATGGTGCCTTAGCACGGGTGGCTCTGCCTATAGGAAAAGGATCACAATGATGCTTGTCAAGTGCACAACCTTGACATACACCATCAATATAGGATATCTGAGGGAGCCCAATAACAATTTCCTGTGTGCTCATCTAATGTAAGTATATGTAGTTGACATGGTCAAAATGCTCATGCCATAGTTTGCTCACTGAATCTGCATGTGCTACAAGAGAAACACCTAAACCATCTGGACTCTCAAAGCCATCAAATCGATATAACTGAGAATTGGGATCAACATTGCTAGTAGCCACAACCAAATCAAGATCATGGAGCTCTCGAATAACCACATCATGTGGAGAGAACTCAACGTTATTCCAGAGCCAGAATGACAAATTTGATAAACCCTTGCCTCCAGAAAAAAAAATCTTCTGAAAAGAAATCAGGAACAAGTAGCAACAGATGTAGGCTCTAATACCATGAAGAAGTTGAGAAAGTACAACTTCTGAGATTCCAAGAGCATCTGCAAGGAAAATACCTGTCACAAGAGAAGATTGGAGACAGAACACAAAAAAGACTTTGAAGAAAAAGATTATCATTCAGAGAGGGAATGAAAAAGAAAAGTTACAATACAATCCTTATGACAGGAGAATAGAAACCCTAAAGAAACCCTAAAGGGATAAAGAGTATTTAATAATGAGAATAATTATTAAATACCTACAATATTATTAAATGCCTAAGTTTAGCTTAAGCGTAGAGTATAATAGACTAATAATTAAATAAATAATTATTAACTAATACAAGATAACTCTAACATATATTATTAACAACTTCAACTACCACAAATTCCCTTACAATTATCAGTACGGGATCAAGTTTCTCTCAATTAGAGTTAAAAAGGTGAGGACGACTTTTAACTAAAGAAAAAGCTAAATTGGTCCATGGTCGATGCTCATTAAGTTTCTTCTGGGCCCCTTAAAGTAGAGTTTCTTTTTATCAAATTGTACTAAGAAAGTTCAATAACAATTAATGAAAGAAAAATAAATTTTTCAAGGGCGGCCAAGAGAGTAGTACAACAACAGGATACAAATAAACCATATCATACCCACTCTAGCATACATCAATGACATGTATAGAAAGTGATTATTCATCGACCTACATGCTCAAAGATCTCTCACATGTTGAGACAAACTAATTTCTCCCATGTATAGAATCAGTTAAGATTGAACTTTCATATATACAATTATTAATTAAAGTTGTTAGACTATATTTTGTTATGGCATAGGTTTCTTGTTGGTTTACATCTTTAACTGTTTAATAAATTTAACAGATATTTTGTATGCGTGAATTTTTTTAAATTATGTGGCAAAATGTATTTTTGAAAGAGATGAATAAAAAAATTGTCCTCTTTATGTTGTAACATGCGTTATGTTTTGGTTCTCTCCCTTCTTTCATCACAATTCGGAGTTGAAGTGGGTAATGTCAATAAAGAGGTGGGTTTGCTACAAGAGTGTCTCAGGGATAAGAGAGTTCTCCTCCTCATGAAATTCAAAGCCCTGAAATATGTTGCCATTTATTCCATTTATTGACACATGCCCTATAAGTACTAACACTAGCCAAGGATAGGAATTTGTGAGAAATCATCTATAAAATTAGAAGGTTTAATTAATTTTAGATGAAATTGACAATGAAGAGAAAATAAATGTGCTAATGCAGAAAGAAGTGTTTGAGTTGGATTGTTTATTGATAACAAAGGTATACTCACAAGTTTTATAATTTCCATATTTCATGAGCTAAAAGGAATAATAGGCTGGTGCCAAATATATCTATAACTGGAATGCCTTATCCTATTAGGCTTCAAATATCTAGTTATAGATTTTTTGAGAATTAATGGATCTATTCTCATGGACATTGTTGAAAGTCTTACAAAGGCCATCTTTTTCATTGATAATATTTTTATTTTTTAATTTAGTGGAGTGTTTATTTTTCTTACATTAGCAATTGAAGAATATAATTTGAGAATTATCGGGTTCATTTTTATAGACATTTTCTAAATTCTAAAAGAGTATCTTATCTATTGAGAATCCCATTTTTTACTTTAAAGGGAGGCCTTTGGTTTTTTTAACCTAACAATTAAAGAGGGCATTTTGAAAATTAATGGGCATATTGGCATGGGTATTGTTAAAGCTTAAAAGAGCATCTTCTCTATTGATAATATTATCACTTTTGATAGTAGAGGGTCTTTGGCTTTTCTAACCAAACAATTGAAGTGGACATTTATAAACTAAAGGTTGTCACCAACATGCATCTCAAAGGTGAGAATTTAGATAGTAGAATTATGTAATAATTATTACCAATAAAAATATTCAATGAAAGGAAAAAATTGTACACAACACATTTTACGTAGTTGAGTATTTTACAAGCAATTTACTATACTTATTTAATATTTTTCATTCATCATCTATCATTAAATTGATATGTTTAGTAGAGATTGAATTTGAAATCATTTGTAATAATCATAAAAAGTTTGTTTCATACCTAACAATGAAGGAAGAGGGTATAAGATCGTCTCTAATGAATAGAAAAGCAAGTTAAAAGCCTAATAATGGATCTAATAAGAAACACTCTAATGATGATATTTCTTTTGGAATCCCTCTTTTTTTAATTCCAAGAATATTGCTATAAAAATTTGGATTAAATCAAAGAAGCTCTAGTACAAAGATGTTTTATCTTCTAGATTTTTGGAAGACCTCTTGTAATGAATCCATTTCTCATTTTACTAACCAATTTGTATCACTTTTTTTCTTTTGCCATCAAGATGATCTCAAAGCGATATTGGCTATTCTTTAAATGATATCCTATCAATTTATATTTATTTTGATGTAATGAATCTTTGTTTTATTTTATATTTTGTAATGTTCTATTTTTTGTTTATCTAATGTTCCAATTTATACAAATCTATATTAGTATTTAAAAATTATGTTTAAAAATTGTAGTAAATGTGATTTTATAGCAAGTTGTACATCTTTTTTTTGTCTTGTAGATATTTTAATATCTTATTGTCGATATCTCCAAAAAAAATTAATTATATTTTATTTAAAAGAAAATGAATCACTTATTAGAAATCAAACTTTTACATATGATAGGTTATAACATATATTGTTTATTAAATATAAATTCTATTTGATTTGAGATTGGAAGTTGTATACTGGAGTTGTATAGTTTTACAAACTCAAACTATTCAATGTAATGACAAAAAACAAAAAAAAAAAATTATAAACATAATAATTTTAATATATAATATTTATGTCCAATGAATTGGATTGACTTATATCTCATGTTTTAATTACCTCTACTTATTTATTAGTAAGAAATGATGAGCAATTGTACATATTTATATGTATCAATAACATGTAAAAGTAAACTAAAACTACAAAACAAATTATAGTGAATGATATTTTATTATATATTTATTGATATTTCTATATTTATACAATGAAGACAATATGTTGAAGTAATATATCCACTTATATTGATATGAGAATTCAACTACATAGTTTTTAAGTTAAATTAATTAACTCATATTTTCTTTTTGGAGAGTTCTATATCAAATCCATAGAACTTTTTTAGGTGATTGATATGAGGCACAATTCTTAGTCTAGAATCTCTTCAAGTAGAACTGTAAGAAATATTTACTACACCAAAGTCATTTAGGATATGATCTCAATCGCAATCATCAAGAACTTATCTTTAATGAATTCATTTACATCCATTCAACTTTATGAACCGACCAAAAATTCATTGACATTAATCCATATTCCAAAAATTATAATTGATGCAATAATCCACACTTCCCTAAAAGTTAAATGCCCATGGACCACTTGTAAGCATATACTTGAGTCAAGGGATCACGGAAAGTGGGATGTGAATTCCTATTTTCTCGAAAAAAAATGTCAAGACGAAATGGTGCTTGAGAGAAGTGTCGCTTATGGTTAAAATCTGTAATGTGTTTTATGGCGTTTCGCCTATGGATCTTCACTTTCGGGATGGAAGTAACTATGCAGAGGACCTCATGAGGCATGAAAGCAAGCCAATCCTTGAATGCGACAGAGCATTAGATACTGTTGCCAAATTACATGGTTGGTGTTCCAGTCATTATTCCAATAACTGTCACTTTATTGTCATGTTGACCCCCCAATAGCCGTCATAGTGAAAACACCATTAAGAAATTTGTTTTTTACCAATAGCCGATCATTTTTGTAATTTTTTGTTCATAATTGACCCCTTTGTGCACCAATATTGGAACATTTGTGCACCACTATTGGGACATTTGTCAACAAGTACTAACGATTTTGAGTTGACGGTTACTGGAACATCTTTAGTTAGGTATCAGGCGACACTTTGAAATGTGTACTTTTTGACCTTTGTGCGCATAACTAATTCCACAACGTGCATCATTACTACCTAGAAGCCAGATCAATAGCTATAAGCAGTTAAGTCGCATAAGAAGACAACTAAAAAATAATAATCAAAATCCGATGTACCATTTAAGATCTATAGGTGTGCGAAGTTAGCTATGACGACTACTAATGCTCTTACCCTATAAATTTGCAATTTTTCAATTCTGATGATTTGATTCAATATTTTGTGGTCGAAATTCAGAAAATCGTACATTCAAACAGTCCCCTGAATGTTTTGGATGTGACAGAATGTTTTGGTCTGGAGATATCCGTGGAACAAGTCAGGGGATTGCTAAAGGCAGCCATAGTCCTGAATTCCAATTTACCTTAAAGTCGAAAGCGACCCTAACAGCCCTACCTCGGTCCTCCATCTTGGCGGGTGGGCGAGCCCTACCATTGAGAGTGGAACTTTTGCCATTTGATGGGGTGAAGTACTCCGTCAGGGCCTGGGGATTGCGGGTGAAAGAAGTGCTTGCATTGGGCTGTTTTACTGATAGCAAAGGTACGCTCACAAGTTTTAGAAGTATTAGAGCTCATGCCAAACATCTTTCTATCGCAATGCAACGTCTCGTCTTTCAGTAGGCTTCAAATATCCAGCTAAAAGATGTTTGGAGAATTAATGGGCCCATTGTCGTCGACATTGCCGAAAGTTTATAAGGGCATCTTGTAGACTTCAAGATATCTAGCTCAAAGTTATTTGGAGAATCAATGGACCCATTGTCATGGACATTGCTGAAAGTTTCTAAGGACATCTTCTTCGGTAAGAATATTCTCACTCTTGATTTTATTGGAGGGCCTTCGATTTTTCTTTGCTCTGTTCCTTCATTGCCTCAAGATATTGACAATCTTGCAAATCTGCAGGAGCTGAATTTCTCATGTTGTCAACATGTGTCTAAACTCCCCGCTAGCTTTGGGAACTTAGTCAGCTGAAAAGACTTGACATTCACCACAATTCTAAGCTTAGAGAGCTACCCAACAGCTTTGGGGACCTGAAAACTTTGGCTTATCTGAATGCCAGCTAGTCCCTATTGACCACTATCTGACAAAGGAATACCAGACGCAATATCCGAATTGTCTTCACTAAAAGTCTTGCATCCAGAAGGTAATGGAATCCACCATCTCCCTGGCGGATTTGAAAATTTAATGCAACTTGATGAGCTGAATCTGGACGACTGCATTGAGCTCTCCGTACTGTTGGCGCTCCTGTCATCACTAAAAATGCTTCTTGCCCGCAACTGTATCAGTTTGCACATATTCTCCTGCCTTCCGGGATGCCCGCAATTAGGAAAGTCAATAATATGAACATTACATACTGTTGACTGTTGTTTTTCATAAAAATCAATAACATAAGTTTTATAAGTCTGTTTTGAAATCAGAATAGCTGCATCCTTTCAAAAATGTCAAGCCTGGTGATATTAGACTTTAATAATTTCTTAGTTTGATGTCCAAGTAAAGTAGATTATCTTTCAGACCTTAATAGTTCCTTAGTTTGATGTCCAAGTAAAGTAGATTATCTTTCGGACCTTAATAATTCCTTAGTTTGATGTCCAAGTAAAGTAGATTATCTTTTGAACCTTAGTAATTCCTTAGTTTGATGTCCAAGTAAAGTAGATTATCTTTTGGACCTTGTGCTGAGAATGCTCAATGACACTTTATGAAAATAGAAAAATAATTTAACCCATGGCTATTCTTGAGCATAGATGCCATGTACGGGTATTGTGGGTATCAAATTCATTCTCCTTTTCTGTAGTGGGGAGCAAGCTCAATAGTGGAATGGAGGGAAATATGCTACCATTTGTTCCATTCATGCCCTCTAAGTACTAACACCATCAAAAGAAAGGAACATATCTATAAAATTATAAGATTTTAATGATTTTAGATTAAATGGATAATGAAGAGTAAATGGATGTGGTGATGCTGAAAGATTTGTTTGAGTTGGTTCGTTTATTGAAAACAAAGATAAATTTATAACTTTTAGAATTGCTTTATTTCATGAGGGGAAAGGAATAATGTCAACAATCTTTTTTATTGGATTGTTATATCAAAATCATTTAGGACATGATTTCAGCATTACAACCATTCAACTTCACATATCAACACTATCTCTTATGATTACCTTACAACCATTCAATTTCAAAAAGTCACCAAAAATCTATTAACATTAATCCATATTTCAAAAATAATGATTTGACACAATTATACACTTATGAGATTTATACACATGTATATTTTCCAAATTTACCATTAATAAAATGATGTTGACCAATTTAAGGTGTTTATGCTTTAACTAAATTTATTAATGAAAGTATGCATCATTTCCAACCGCCTCCAAAAAGACACCATGCTTTCAAAAAGGGGTCGCGTGATTTCAAGAAGATATAAACCATGCCAACAAGGGAAGCACGAGTAAAAAAAGAGAGGAGGAGGGAAAAACGGAAAAGGAGAAGCGACAAACAGGTAACCCTGTCACTCAACATTAATATTAATTCAATTTTATTTGCACTACATCCTAGTGAACAATGGGATAGTCTATGAACGCATCAGGTTGAGTCGATGTGGGAGGTACTGGTGTTGGTTCTTCCCAGCGATGAAAACCCAGAGCCTAGACGTGCAAAACACCCCCCCTCCCCATTGTCGGTAGTCTGGTATGCTCCCAGGCTAAACCATCTGGGTGGCTCAGGTCATCCATGTTGTTTATCTTCCATTGCAAGTTTGCTTCGATCTTAGTTTCTGCAATTTACCTTAATCTTAACGGGAATGAACATAGTCCATGTAATAGCACAGGCAAAATGCTAATAATCAAATTTATTATTATTCCGTACATAATGCAGATCCATAAATAAACATTTTCTGTGAATCAATCGTATTTATAATGTGTAGAACGTAAAGCAATCAAAGTTATAATAAACTTATCATTCACGTCATACATAACATCTGCAATATCAAGTCCAATCATTAATTATTAAAATAAACTCTAACCATAGACAATGATGAATTGAATAAATATACATAAACCATTAATCCATAAAACACGTTAATGTGAGATAAGAAAAAGAACTATAATTACTAGCAATCATGCTTCTGTAAATAAACAAGAATGTAATCCACACTACCATTAATAGGAAAGGGTAAAACCACATAAAACATATTCTGAAATCTTTGTTCCTTGTAGACATTGTTATCTACCTGTTGTTTTTTGTTTGTTAGCACATTCAGAATAAGGGGGGTTCCAGCCAGGGGTATGGTGGGCCCATCCTCAGGTGACCCTATGAGCCCTAAGAGATGAGATGGGTTTGGATGGGTAACATAGCCAACCAGGAGTGCCCCCAACGTTCTGAGTGGTTTGTTTTTTATGTAACTGAATTACTATTATTGCTAATATATGTATTGACATGTCTATAATGTTGCAGGGAACCCTTGATCCGTTTTATTTCCCTAACTAAACCCTTAGAGTGATGAATTTGATCCTAACCTCAGGAAGGCAAGGCGAGTATAGTAAAGGTTCATTACACTGGTATCAAAGCCTCCTTCCTGCCACCCTATGGGAGTAGTTGATGCAACAGAGCCAAATATCCTATAGGGCCTTAGAAAGAGAAAGGAAAAAAGCGGCCAACAACATGAGTGAATAGGCTAGCAATGAACTTAGGGTCTTTATGGAGAAAACTAAAAGAACCATGCAGGCCTTCATTGAACAAAATGAGAGGAACAACCAACTTGTCCTTCAGGCCCTCCAAAACATAAGTAACCATAATGCCAAAGAAACCCAATCCAATCATTTTGAAAACCACCACCCCAACTCGTCAAAAGACACCAGCTCAAGGCTCACTCGCCCTTCATTCCTACCTGAGGAGGTACTAATAAGAGATAATAACCATGACATAGCCATGGAAGATGTAGATAAGATTCTTGCAACCTACCATAGGTTGGATCCTGAACTACGAGATCTTGTATCCTTCAAAGGCTATTGTGATGTCAAATTAAAGACACTTGGTCAAAATGAAAGATATCTTTCAGCCCACAAAGAACTTCAAAACAAACTCAGTAAGGTAACCCTCCCTAACTTTGATGGTGAGGGAAAGGTATTGGCTAGGTCATGGGTCCAAAAATTGGATACCTATCTATCCCTCGGCTCCATGACTCAATCCAATGCCATTAAATTTGTTATACTTCATCTTTCTGGAGTTGCCCATGAGTGGTGGCACCATGGCCTCATCACCCAAGGACATCAGCTTATAAACACATATGATGAGTTCACCCAGAAGCTTATTAAAAGATTTTACCAAAAGCATCCCAAGTG
Organism: Cryptomeria japonica; assembly: GCF_030272615.1. Lineage (NCBI taxonomy): Eukaryota > Viridiplantae > Streptophyta > Pinopsida > Cupressales > Cupressaceae > Cryptomeria > Cryptomeria japonica. The sequence continues at coordinate 368,392,094 of NC_081407.1, forward strand.
GTACTTTCAAGAGCTCACCCAACTAAGGTAGCAGAGGACTATTGAAAATTATGCCATAGAATTCTAGAAATTAGCAATGATGGTACCGGGTCTGACACCGGAAAGGCTTACTTACCTATTCATATAAGGGCTGAGGGGATCAATCAAAAGCATAGTGAGTGCACATGAACCCCAAACATTAGATGAGGCTATACAAAAAGATATGAAATTTGAAGAAATCTCACCCAAGGATAAGACCAAATCCTTAGGCAACTCCTCCAAAACTCCACCCAAGGATAGAAAACACAACCAAGCAGGCATTGTAAAGTCTTGTGCCTATTGCAAGGGAAAGAGAGAGAAGGTTCATATGTGCTCAACCTTGGGGGATCTTAAGAAAAAGGGACTGTGTTTTACATTCCTAAAACCATATGAAGGGAGAAGTCATAAATGCCAAAGTCGGGCTCACGGGATAGAAGCCCCACCATATGGGGATGAGGAAGAGCCGCCCAACAAAAAATGAGATTTGGGGAAGAAGATCAAGCCATAGTTTCCATGACCACCCATGCTGCTAAACACAACCTGTTCAAAATCAAGACCTCGCTAAAAGGGAAAAAGGTAGTCACACTTGTGGATAGCGGTGCTTCCCATAATTTCATCGATGAAAGAATAGTCAAGCAACATAAATTACCCACACAAAATTTCAAAGGGTTCGAAGCAGCAACAACCACAAGGGCATGAGTACAATGCACTAAGTTGGTACCTAAGTTGGAGTTCACAATAGGTAGCTATCCAATTTAAAAGAAGATCTCTATGTGGTACCATTTGACACGGATATCATATTAGGGACTCCATGGATTTATTCACCTGGATGTTTCGCGTTCGATCTCCCAAACCAAATAATTTGATTCCAACATGAAGGGAAGGAAGTTACTCTCAAGGGCTTACCTGATGGCAGCCCAAAGGTGGTATCATGTAAAAGAATGGAGCTGATTTTTAGAAAAAATGAGGAGAATGGGTGGCCCAATGCATGATACTAGATAAGAGCAATGCTTGTGAGAAATCCATTCATGTGTAAATCCACCCCATCATGGAGGAGTATGAAAGGGTATTTGGAGAAATTCCCCAAGGTTTGCCTCCCAAACAGGGGTTTGAACACACTATAGAGTTGGAGGATGGGGAAAAACCAGTCATCACCACCCCTTATCGCCACCCTCACAAATATAAGGAAGAAATTGAGAAAACCATTAAGGAACTACTGGCTATGGGACACATCCAACCTAGCTCCAGCCCTTTCGCATCATCGGTGGTACTTGTTAAAAAGAAAGATGGCACTCTAAGGATGTGCATTGATTACAGAGCATTGAATAAGAAAACCATCAAAAATAGATACCCAATCCCAAGAATAAATGAGTTGATAGATGAACTACATGGAGCCAGATATTTCTCCAGGATCGACCTTCGATCAGGATATCATCAAATCCGGATGAGGGAGGAGGACATCCCCAAAATAGCTTTCCGGTGTCACTATGGACACTTCGAATTTTTGGTTCTATCTTTCGGTCTAACCAATGCACGAGCAACATTTCAGTCACATATGAATCATACTTTCCGCAAACAACTAAGACAATTTTTACTAGTTTTCTTTTACGACATTTTGATCTACAGCAAGACTTGGGAGGATCACCTCAAACATATCGAGGAAAAATTGAGGATTCTAGAGCAAGAATCACTTTATGAAAAGGCTTCCAAATGTGAGTTTGGAATGGAAGAAATCATATATCTAGGGCATAAGATTAATGACAAAGGAGCTAGTGTGGATGAGGAGAAGATAGCCACTATCAAAGAGTGGCCTAGACCTAAGTCCCTCATAGAATTAAGGGGGTTCTTGGGGTTATGCATTTACTATAGAAGGTTTGTATAGGGTTTCTCCAAGGTGGCAACCCCTCTCACCAATCTAACTAAGAAAGGAGCCTTCGCTTGGAGTGAGACAACCCAAAGAGATTTCAAAAGTCTAAAGGAAGCTATGTGCTCATTCCCTGTCCTAGCTATCCTTGATTTTTCCCTTCCTTTTGAACTGCAATGTGATGCCTTCAGAGAAGGGATTGGAGTTGTCCTTATGCAAAATAAACACCCCATAGCTTTCAAAAGTTGTAAGCTGATAGAAACAAAAAAGCATTACCCAGTCTATGATAAAGAGATGTTAGCCATCATGCATGCACTAGCCAAAATCCGCCAATACCTGGTTTGCACCAAATTCCATGTAAAGACATATCATAACAACCTAAGATTCTTTTTAAACCAAAGGAATCTAAATGATAGGCAACAAAAATGGGTCAGCAGGATACAAGCTTATGACTTTGATATTGAATACGTTAAAGGAACAACCAATGTGGTAGCAAATGCCTTGTCAAGGAAGCCACAAATAAATACCATAACTTCTATAAATGTTGATTAGAAATATGATCTTTTGGTAGAATACGCCAAAGACCCTTTTGCTAGCGAGATCTTGAGGGGCCCATCAAGTCATGCAGAATACAAAGTTGTGGAGGATCTTTTCCTATATAAGGACAGAGTGTACTTGGTGCCCAACTCTAAACTCAAGGAAGTAATAGTTAAAGAGTACCATGATAACCCAATGGTAGGACACCCAGGGTTCTACAAGACATATAAACACATCACAGAATGGTATTCTTGGAAAGGACTTAAGAAGGAAGTCCAAAAATACGTACAAGAATGTTCATAGTGCCAAAAGAACAAAGAAGAACTCAACCACCCAGTCAGGTTGCTACAGCCATTACCCATTCTCGACCAGAAGTGGGAAAGAATTTCGATGGATTTTATCACCGGTCTACCCAAGGCCAAAGGAAAAGATTGTATATATGTGGTCATGGACCACCTCACTAAATATGCACACTTCTTTACTATATCAAACAAATTCCAAGCATCTCAAGTAGCAAAAGTGTTTTTTAGGGGAGTCTTCAAAGTTCATGGGCTCCCCCAAAATATCATAAGTGATCGAGACAACTAGTTAATGGGGCAATTTTGGCAAGAAATCTTTAGGATGGCAAGGACTAGTCTCACCCCGAGTACTAGCTATCATCCCCAAACCGATGGACAAATTGAAATTGTCAACAAATGGATTGAAGGATATCTAAGAAATTATGTCACCGGGCATCAAAAAGCTTGGACTAAATGGTTACATTTAGGAGAATACTATTATAATACTACACATCATATGTCAATCCAAATGAGCCCATTCAAAGAACTTTATGGTTATGAACCCACCTCTTTTGGATCACTAATTACTCCAGAAAGTCAAGTACGAAGAGCCAGGGATTTTATTTAGGAAAGCATGGACATCCTAAGGGCTCTAAAAGATCACATACATCAAGCCCAAAATCAGCAAATGATATACGTTGATCGTAATCATATTGAAAGATCATTTGAGATAGGAGACTTAGTCTTCCTACAGTTGCAGCCTTACAAACAGTCTTCGTTGAAATCTAGTAGGGCCAAGAAGTTGAAGCCATGATTCTATCGACCCTACCCAATCTCTAGGAAGGTAGGGGAGGTAGCATATGAACTAGAGCTTCCTCCGAGCAGCCGCATTCACAATGTATTCCATGTGTCCAGGTTAAAAAGGGTATTAGGACAACAAATATCCTCATGCAAGGAATTACCTTCGTTAGATGATGAGGGAAAATTGACACTAGAACCAAAAGCCCTTCTAGACGTAAGAGAAAGAAGAATTAAGAATAAGAGAATTGTAGACTACCTAATCTTATGGAAAGGATTGCCAAAGGAGGATGCAACCTGGGAAGGTGGAGAGATCTTCAATCACCCAAATCTCCTCATCGCTTGAGGACCAGCAATGTAAGGGGGGAGCTCTGTCATATCCATGTGTACATAGCGAGAGGCATAACTGTATGAGATTTATACACATATGTATATTTTCCAAATTTTCCATTAATAAAATAATGTTGACCAATTTAAGGTGTTTACGCTTTAACTAAATTTATTAATGAAAGGATGCATCATTTCCAACCGCCTCTAAAAAGACACCATGCTTTCAAAAAGGGGTCGCGTGATTTCAAGAAGATATAAACCATGCCACAAAGGGAAGCACGGGTAAAAAAGAGAGGAGGATGGCAAAACGGAAAAGGAGAAGCGACAAACAGGGAACCTGTTACTCAACATTAATATTAATTCAGTTTTATTTGCACTGCATCCTAGTGGCCAGAGGGATAGTCTATGAACGCATCACGCTGAGTCGATGTGGGAGGTAGTGGTGTTGGTTCTTCCCAGCGATGAAGAACCAAAGCCTAGACGTTCAAAACACCCCCACCATTGTCGGCAGTCTGATACGCTCCCAGGCTAAACCGTGTGGGTCAGGTCGTCCATGTTGTTTATCTTCCATTGCAAGTATTTTTATATGCAAGTTTGCTTCAATCTTAATTTCTGTAATTTACCTTAATCTTAAGGGGAACGAACAGTCCATGTAATAGCACTGGCAGAATGCTAATAATCAGATTTATTATTAGTCCATACATAATGCAGATCCATAAATAAACATTTTCTGTGAATCAATCTCGTATTTATAATGTGTAGAACGTAAAGCAATCAAAGTTATAATAAACTTATCATTCGCGCCATACATAAGATCTGCAATATCAGGTCCAATCATTAATTATTAAAATAAACTCTAACCACAGACATCGATGAATTGAATAAATGTGCATAACCATTAATCATCACAGAAATTAACCACGCTTAATCTGGTGGGCTGCAACAATATCTCAGATTGTGATACCCTCGTAAGCTCCTTGTCTGGTCTCACAGCCCTTGAGTCCATTTATTTTGGCGTGTCCCGTGTCTCATTAGCTCATCATATAATCTATTCTAGCACACCAGAACTAAATGTCTGATTATGAGAATTGGAAGGCCTCTTATTAAAAGGTACAGGTAAAATATCATCTACATTGCCATACAATTGTTTATTTCCATTTACAAGGGGTGCACGACTGAAGAGACTCTATATTTCTGGACTTTGTTCATGTATATACTGAGTGTAAATGAGGTCATGTTTTTTTTGCATTTAATCTCATAAATGATTGTATGCCAACCTTTTAAAAGGTAAATTATCATCTAAAGAAAGTAGAGGATTATGTGATTAATTTTTATTATAGTGAATATTGAGATCACCTTTGTAAAACTTGTCAATTGTAAGGGCTTGAATCTCAATATAATCTATTGTTTCAAATCATATATTGTTATTTGTTTACTTGAATGATGAAATTGTGAAAGGATAATCACATTTTTTTGAAGTACTAATCGCCAAGGTAAAATTTTCATTAAATATTGAACTTAAGAGAAATGATCTATCACAAGTACAAAGTACCTCACTATATTTGGACCTTGCAACTATCAAATAGTGTTACAAGTTTGCAAAACCATCAAATTATCACAATCTTTGTTTTATTCTTGTTATGTTTAATGAATGTATCAACATTGAGTTTAAGTTCCAATGTGGTATTTGTTTTGGAATACTTAATTTGTCACTAAAAGTGTTATCATAAATGGTTTCTAGCTAACATGAACTTAACCTATATCAGAAATTTGTAATAGAGTGTTATAACAACTCTACTGTCGAGGAGACTTTAATTTTTTTATTCTATTAAAGTTGCAAGGATGTTTTGTGAATTTTGCAAAAGACTATGTAGTGATTAATACTCCTCACTAGTGGTATTCCACCTAGCATATCATCTAACAAATGTTATATTAATGCACTTTTTGACAACAAGATTGGTTTGTAACAACTTTCTTTCATCTAAACTATTGTGTATCTTGGGAACCAAAACCTTGTGATTCTTCAATCTTTCTAGAAACTTGATAGATTATGTAAATTAAACAAATCCTGACACTATTCCATATAGATTTACCTTATATTTGGATAGATAAATGCTCAGATTCTTTGTTATTATTTCACTTATTTGATTTTTTTATCTATTAATGGAGTTGGAGTATATTTCCACCTCCCTTCCTTGAAATGTATTTATTCTATCTAACATTATGAGTAATCTTTCTATCATACTATAATAATAACTAACAAATATCTATAGGCAAAAATGTCACGTAGAACTTTGTTATAATGGTGGTCCTATTGTAAATTTGACCAATCATTGTTCACTTTCCAACATCTTGTGTTCCTTATGTAACCATGAGATCATTTATGAGCTTGGATGCACAGTCATTTTTAGCTTAAACTTATCATTTCTCTTGAATAAGATTATTAGTATTTCCATTATCAATTATAAATTTACATTATTTTTCCTATAGTCTTACAAATTATTTTGAATAAGTTCCTACTTTACACAAGCTCAATATGATCCTCCTTATTAGGTTCCAACAATACTATTTTCATTAATAATTTGACTCATCTCTTCTTTTTTCCTTGACATGGCTTAGACATCCAATGCATTTTTATTTTACATGTGCAACTCTTATGAATTCTTTGGGCCTTCTAATATTTCTTCCTTAGATATTCAAGCATTTTTCCCTTTAGCTTCACATATATAATAGGTGTCACATAATGATTTTTTACCCCCTCTTCCAATTTTTTCTATACTTCTCTAGAAATAGTTAGGCATATTTCACTACAATAAGAGCTATAATACTCCTTTGCTTACTGATTATCATTTTCATGTCCCCTACCACCACCATTTGTTCATCTTATCTAGAATTTGCTACATCTTACTCTTTGCTTACAATGTCTAATATAAAATCTATTTTTCAATGCAATTTTTACCTATAGGGGAAATAGATATACATTTTTAACTAACAATAATATCATCATATTTCATTCATCTTGGACACTTCCCCACATACCATTGATATGTCTCACCACCTTTTCTTTAACTTTGTGATTTTCAATCCTAATCATCAACACATAGGAAGTTCCTTAGTACAATATTTCACGTTCACATTTTTTCCCTAAAATTTTAATACTCTTTGAGTGTGTATGTACAAATATGGAGGGCCAAAATATGGCAAAAAAATATATTTGAGAAAAAATAAAAGATAATACGATTGATATAAAAAAATAGCATAAGCATGTTTAAACACTCAATTACATTATAAACTCTCTCATGTTATACTATAAACCTAAAAATGCTTATATATTATAATTTGAACCTAAATATTGTTGGAAATTAGCCAAGATCGAAGAGCATGAATTGGCAACCTTCCACAAGTGAACAAGAATTAGCACAATAGTATGTGTATCATATACAAAATGAAGAGTATATAATACAATGATCAACCTTGCATATATAGGCAAGGATGAGTAGGTGAGAAGGTAGGAGTGAAACTCGGAAGCTACCTCTCCAAACATGTGACACTTGTGAGAAAAGTGGCATGTGCTCATGTAAGTTGCAAGCCAAGATGCAATAGGTATCTCCAAAAAGAAGTACATGTGTCTACACCACATGAGGTGAGACAAAGTCATGAAAAAATCCCAAGTTTAAGCTCTAAGTTGTGAATAGGTCTATGCTAGTAAAAGAGATATCATAACTAGGTAGATAAAGACACTATTGACACGATGATCAACCATGCATACATAGGCAAGGATGAGGATGTGAGAAGGTAGGAGCAAAACTCTAACTGTACCTCTCCAAGAATGTGATACTTGTAAGAAAAGTGATATGTACTCATGCAAATGGCAAGACAAGATGCAATAGGTGTCTCCAAAAAGGAGTACATGTGTCTACACAACATGATGTGAGACAAATTCATGAGTTAAGCATAAGTAAGCTTAAGCTAAGTGTGAATAGGTCTATGCTAGTAGCAGATATATCCTAACTAGATAGATAAAGAAATTGTTTACACTAACAAATACATTTATGGCATAAGGGTGTGTGTAATATGTTGAGTCCAATTTTTGGCCAAAAAGTGAAAGTGTTTTACCTTAGTTTCAGAATATGTCACAACTGACCTAAAGATTTGAAGCTTGAAAAAAGTTAGCAATATGGAATGTAGTACTTGAAGTCTAGTTTCAAAATATTTGTAATTTATTTTTAATATCAAGATGATACAAATTGATTTTCAATAGGCCCATGTCTAAAAACCATTGTTTAAAAGTCATTTATTAGGACCCTACCATGCATGTGTATGACAACCATATTTTGACCTAAATAAAAGTATTTATTTAGGTCTCTTGGGAAAATATCTAAGACACTGAAGATTGATGAGGGTAGACCTTTTTGTAATTTATTTGTTTTTTAATATTTTGTTTTTTACTATCTGTAATTTTTGTTTTGAAAACCCCTCATGTATGAAAACCATAAGTAGACCTATACCATGAAATGGTTAGATTAGATAACTAGATAACTATGGTGATAATTTCTTAATAAAATGAAATGGTTAGAGTGGATAGCTTGGAAGTGGCCTTATACTGCCATATATTGTTGGAATTTGTTGGAATCAAAGAGCACTGAGAGGATGGGGGAGTGCGGGGGTTGAATCAGTGTTCTACAATTTTTAACTTTGTTAACTTGTTCTTTCAACCACTTGATGCAAATGAACAAAAGAAAGATGCATAAACATAAAGCAATCAACAACGACACCATAACACTAATATTTTTATGTGGAAACCCGGTTAAGGGAAAAACCACGGTGGGGATGAACCCACAATATAAATATACTCTGCGGAAGTATAGAAATATTACATAGGGGAATGCACATGCATTTAGGCACACTACCTAGAGCTCACTACTCAAAACAATAAGGACTACAACCCTGAGAAGACTCATTGTCTTACAATATCTTTTACAAAAGATAATTGGAATGTCTGAATTGAAAAACGAAATCCACAAATGCCAAAATATAGTTTTGGTTAAACATAAAACAATTAATCTCTCGCTGTAATGCTACACTACTGTGTTATGTTGATTTGTAATATTATGAAGCATAAATCCTTCACTTGCACACGTGAAACTGCACACAATCAATGACAAAAAATTTCCACACATATCTTGATATCTAAAATAAACATATCCAACAATCTTTTATATCCGCAACATGAAATTAGATCTTCTACATTTTAGTTTCAAGAATAATTTATAAATAATGAAACGTGTATACCAAGTCAGCTCAATTCAAACTCCAATGCATATGCGGACCAAAAGGAATTGTCCACATGCTACCAAAAATGTCTAACAACATACCATGACCACATAAATGAGCACCAAAATAAATCCACATAATCCACACAATGATTATTCACATAATACTGCTAAACAACTTAGTCAAACTGAGAACCAACACACCAAATCATCTAACTTAACCATGAGTCAACACCAGATGCCACAAACCTAAACTATGGTAGATAACACATCCATAATTCTTCCCTGAGATCTACAACACAAGATATAAACTAGTATTGAAGTATGGATCGATCAACCCGTTCTTTGTCAAATACTTCATTTTCCAATCTATCAGACTTAACCAAAATCAATCACTCTTCTGGTATGAGCAAACTAAATTATGTGAATGGTTGCATTAGTATTAGTTGTCATCAATGACAACATTGGATCATCTATGTAGTGTCTTTTGCCAACAATCTACCTCTTTTGCATTGATGGCAATACTTAGTGAAAAATGACTAAGTGTTGGAACCAAAACCAAAACACTATACACTGCAACCAAAAATCTAACAATCAGACTCCAAAAGTCAAAAAAATCCCCCTAAGATTAACATTTTCACTATCCTACACTCCCCCTTTGACATCAATGGCAAGATGGGGTTCTGGAAACTAAAGGTCTCATCAAAAGTTTATGTACAATCCAGGATATATACACATAGACTATACATATTTATATGAACTTAAACAAATCAGCCAAAAGATTCTTCAACAAGGCATAGTCATTGTCCCTATTCTTCTTCATGCATTCAAAAATGGATATGTGACCACTGAATAACAAAGCTCGTATCTCAATTGTTTCCAAATCTATCGGATCAAATGTGACTACTACATCATTAGCTTCACTCAAGGCACTCATCATTGTCTCCATTTTAGGTGCAATAAGACACCTAAGTTCACTTACTCTACTAATAATCATGTCCTTCTCATGCACTAGATTCTTGATTTTGTCAAGAGTTGGAATCACTTGACTCTCTTGAGTACTCACTAATGCTATCGACAGAGGATCAAAGGATTGTGATATGGCTACCAATTTGTCTTCATTATCCTTGATCTCCTTATCAAAGTTTCCAACAAACTTAGATAATGACAAGCATGACTTATATACATTTCTGCCTTCAGTCCAAATTTCCTTAATAGTCTTAATGAATGTAATCAACAACTTTCTATCACTTACAATTACATTTTTCAGCATATCAAACCTTTTCATGTCAAACTCCTTTCGAACTAAGGATTTTGCTTATTTTTCAAGTGTTTCTGAATGTGTATTTATAGTGCTAATCAAGGATTTCAATTGGCCGAATGCAGACTCAGATGGATCCTTTACAATGGAGGGCACCAATTTCTCCAAAATTTCAAATGCCTACCTCAATAGTTCACTGACCTCAACATGAGATTTAAAAATCTCCTCTCTTTCCTTAGCTTGTGCAAAAGATGCAAACTTCAGCTTTTCAATTAGAGAGAGAGAGGCTCAATTTACCAGACCCTCTGAGAGTTCAGGATCATCCAAAATCTCTTTATCCTTTTCTAATAACTCCTTTACTGCATTGATAATGTCTCTTGCCTTAGTTACTTTAGTCTCTTTAGCATCATCACCCTTAGTTGGAATGCTGGTCACCGAAGGTTGTACGGGAGGATTTTGTGTATCCTCAACTTTGCTTTCTTTAACTGCCTCATCTTCTTTCTTATCCTTCTCATCTTGCATCTTTTTATTTGAACCTATCTCTCCCAGAGTAGAGGAATCATTAACATCAACCTGAGCATCTTGTGCTTGATCTTTTTGCACTTCAAATGACACAACATCATACTAATTTTTCTGCAAAGTGGTTTAAGGATTTTCTTTGTATCCTTCATTACTTCTCCAGTTAGACCTATCATAAGCTTATTAACCCTCATTTTTCTTCTAAAGTGTGGTTTGGATTCTTGAAGTATTATGTTCATTTCTGCAACTACTATTACTGGACATAAATTCACAATTACATACTCCCTTAACCTTCCATCTTTCTTATTTGCAGTTTTCCTTCTCATCTCCAAAGTATCGTACAAGATCTTAGGTATTTCAGACATTATTTCTACTAGAGCTCTACAGTACACATTCAAAAACTTAATAGTAACTTCCTCTAAAGTTTTTTTTCCATTATCATCAAAATTGTCATACCATTGAGACATTGGCTTCAAATTTCTATGCTTAACAACCTCGTCTACAATTTCATCTAATGGCATAAGAGGTTTAACTATGAATCTTACTTGCTTAATTATCTTGTCTATTCTAGAGATTTTTGGTTTATTGCTTGTCTTGATTCCACTAGATGGCTTCTCCATAGCAACTTTAGTGGTCTTAGCTACTTTGACCTTTACCTCCTTAACTGCATCATCAAATTCTATTTCCTCATCATCCTCCAGAGTGATTTTCTCCTTAGCCACTTGTACTTTTTGCCTTTTGGTTAGTTTGTCAGATGGCTCCCTTATTGGCTTCTTTATGCTCACAAGTTTTGGACTAGATGGAGATGTTGATCTTTTGGGTTGCATTGGCTTGGAAGAAGTTCTTGGACCAGTTTTCTTGGTTTCTTCAGCATGTGCATCCTTTCCCTTTCCTTCCAGCCCTCTTAAGCAGTAAGTCAAATGCTTTCTGCATATAAATGAACTTCTTTCCGAACCTTTCTCACAATCTCTGACTTCTTGAATTATGAGTGGAGCTACAAGTCTTTCTCCGCAAAGGTTCCAAACCTTTCTATAGATAGATCTACTAGACTTCTCAGAAGATGTTGATCATATAGCTCAAGGATGTCACCTTCTACCTCATACCCCATCAACATTATCCATATAGTTCTTGGTTCCACTACTTCCATCTGACATTGGTCAATATCAACAATAAAGCATATGGTATCCTTATACTTCTCAACAATATCCTTAGGGATCCTTTCCCTTGATTGCATAATGCCTTGCAAGTTCTTGAAATATCCCCATAATATTGTCTTTCGGATTTTCAAGTCTCTTAGACTCATAATATAGTTTTGGATGGACACCTACCAGAGTGTCTGATGACCATTGTACATTTCTAATCCCTAGAAATTCATTCATGAAGTACAAAAATAGGCATAGAATGAGTGTACCATATTTGAAGAAATTCTTTGTGTCCTTCTTAATCTTCACTAAGTTCTCCATTAGCTGTAACCAAAGCAACTCATATAGATCAAATTCCTTGTTCTCTTGGACCATCTGGTAGGTAGCATAGATGGTTGTTTCAGATATAAAATTCTCTGATGGAGTGATATATTTAATATCCAATCACCATTGATGCAAATCTTACATCGTGCTCCAATATGTCACTAATAGTCATGGCTCTTTTGTTAAACTTCGAAGGTCAGTTGCATCTATCACCATTAGGTTCTTCACAACCTTCAATGTAGGTAATCTAATGATTGAGTTGAATCTTGTCACATCCTGGATAGATTCTTTGGTAATCTTATGTGGGTGGTTCAGCCACATGAATTCATCATGGATTCTGCTTAGCATGTACCAAACCCAATCATTTTCATCCAATACAGGAAACCTAACCACCTGAATGAACTTCTTCTCCTTCAACATTGTGAATTCAAGTTTCAATTTGAAATTCCCATCAAGCAATTAGTTGTCATATAGATTCAGGATCTATGATCCATCGATTTTGTCAATGTTCAAGTGGATGTATGCTCTAACATTCTCTACATGCAATACACCGTACAAAATAGACAAAAAAGAACCAAAAGGATCTATTTCTACTGATTTAAAAGGGTGCCTCTTGAAATTTGGGTGAGATCTCTCTGTAATATCCACAACCAAAGGTGTAGACATTATTCATAAATTTTATAGTTTCAAGCTTCCTAGATAAATACCTTGTTCACTGGAATACGACTCCTTGCCGAATCACCTTCTTGCTTTGAACTCGTTGAAATTTTCTCTCAGAGCTCACTCAAACACTGTCGCTTCGAATGCATGGTGGCAAATGACTAAAGAGAATTGCCTTATATCATTCCTAAACCTAAATTTTTAGTGTAATTAATGCACATATCCTTAGGTTCTTCAGATACTCTATATCACAAACTTGCTCCACAAAAATCTTCTGTAGACTTTCAACATTACTCAAGCACTTCTGGAAATCCTTTCAATAGATAAAAATCATCAAATACAACTTTTGCAACTTGTCAAAATCAAGCACAGATCACAACAAGGGGTTTATAATATATTTTAATGAAACTCCCCAAGGCCAAATGCCTTAGCTTAGTTACCAAATGAAGTTCCAGCATCGAAATCAGGTGTGGGCCTACTCCCTGCATCATTATCACTCTTCTTCACCCATGTATTCTTCATCTGATCTCTACTCTCTTCAAATTTCACTTTGCCCTTATCATCTACCTTCACATTCTTGTTCTTGTCTACCAAACTATTCCTATTCACATTTTTTCTTTTTTAGGATCTTGCAATGTGACTGGAATTGTTGTAATTACAACACACAACATTTCCTTGTCTAGGCTTGAAGTTCCCTTTATTTCCTCTTGATCTACATTAATTAGAAACATGTCCAAATCTACAACATGCATAACATCTGATATTCCTTCTATTGTAAGAGTTATTCATCATAGTTCTGCAATCATTTGACTTATCTCCATACTTATTGCATTTGAAACATTGGCCAGAGAAAGATGGACCATTATGATTCATCCTATTTCTTCATTGACTAGCCATATGACCAAATTTATTGCAAACAAAACAATTACTATTGAATCTTTGAGCATTTGGTTGCCTTACCAGACACCTTTTAGCTTTGATCTTCTGATGTGTTGATTTAGGATTGCCTTGACCAGATCCAGAGCTTTCATCTTTCTCAAATCCAAGTCCTTGCTTGTCATGAGAACTCTTCTAACTCTCAAGCATCTCATCAAGCTTAGCTAAGCTAACCTTGAATTTATCCTTGTACTCATTTGCAATAGCAAGTTCATCCCTAAGAATGATAATTTGTTTGTCAAGCTCTTTCTCATTATTCTTGGATTGTAGTAGTTCAAGCTTCAGCTAATCATTTTCACAATTGATTCTGCAACATTCATCGTATCTTTCTTTCAAGGATTTGTTAAGGCTTTCTTCATTCGTCTTTCTTGCTTCAATCTCTTTTGTCAACCTTATCACTATTGATTGCATCTCATTCTTCTAAACAACATTATCTCTAGCAAGTTTCTCACAATCTTTTGTCTTATCCTTCAAGGCTTGGTTATTAATGCTTTTGGTTTCTTTCTCCTTTATCTTATCAACAAGTTCCTTTCTCTTCTCTCTTGACTTGTTCAGCGGATCTTTCAATGACTAGATGAAGTTCTCAACATCCTTAATATTCGCTTTCATATGTCAGACCTCGGCTTGGGATTGATCAAGATCCTCAAGTGCCACAATAAGTTGTTGAAGACTACTAGAATCCATTGATTCACCTTCCCAGATCCTCCTCAAGTTGTTAGGCTTCTTATGAGGAACTAGGCTCTGATACCAATTGTTAGAATCAAGGAACACTGAGAGGGGGGGGGAGGGGGGGGGGTGAATCAATGTTCTGCAATTTTTAACTTTGTTAACTTGTTCTTTCAACCACTTGATGTAAACGAACAAAAGAAAGATGTAGAAACACAAAGAAAACATCAACAATACCTTAACACCGAGATTTTACATGAAAACTCGATTAAGAGAAAAACCACGGTAGGGATGAACCCACAATATAAATATACTCTGCAGAAGTATAGAAAAGTTACATAGGGGAATGCACATGCATTAAAGAACACTACCTAGAGCTCACTACTCAAAACAATATGCCTACAACCCTGAGAAGATTCGTTGTCTTGCAATATCTTATAAAAAATATAATTAGAATGTTTAAACTAAAAAACAACATCTACAAATGCCAAAATATAGTTTTGGCTAAGCACAAAACAATTAATCTCTTGTTGCACTGCTACACTGCTCTATTCTTCTAATTTGCAAAATTTCAAAGCATAAATCCTTCACTTGTGCACGTGAAACTATGCATAATTGATCACAAACACTTTTCACACATATCTTGATATCTAAAATGAATATATCCAATGGTTTTTATATCCGAAACATGAAATTAGATCTTCTACATGTCGACTTCAAGAACACCTTATAAATAATGAAAGACTTATACCAAGTCGGCTCAATTCAAACTCCAATGCATATGTAGACCAAAAAGAATTGCCACACACTACCAAAATTTTCTAACAACATGCCACGATCACATAACTAAGCACCAAAATTAATCCATATAATCCATACAATGATTATTCACATAATACTACTAAATTGCTCTGTCAAACTAAGAACCAACACACTGGATTGTCTAACTCAACCATGAGTCAATATCGGATGCCACAAACCTGGAATATGGTAGATAGCACATCCATAATGCTTCCTTGGGATCTGCAACACGATATAAATCTGCATTGAAGTACAGATCGATCAACCTGTTCTTTGTCAAATACTCTATTTTCCAGTCTGTTAGACTTAACTAAAATCGATCACTCTTTCGGTATGAACAAACTGATTTATGTGGATGGTTACATTAGCATTAGTTGCCATCAATGACAACATTGGATCATCTATGCAGTATCTCTTGCCAACATATATATCAAGATTTGAAACCATGACTACTACTAAAGAAACTCGAAGGTGGCCCATTGAATAGCATGGATAGTATACGAGTAGAAATATAATTCATAATTAATTTTTAAACCTCTTTCCAAATCCAAATATCCTCAAAATCTTATTCCAATTTTTTTACATCTAGTATCCTTGTCCATATCCAATTTAGGATAAATTTGTCCCCCCCCCCACTCTCTCTCTCTCTCTCTCTCTCTCTCTCTCTCTCTCTCTCTCTCTCTCTCTCTCTCTCTCTCTCTCTCTCTATTATCAAAAGGAAAACTAATATTAACATAGATTCTATCAAAGACCAAATATATGTTATATCTCATAAGGAGGTCAATTGTCATTGATTGGTCACCAAAGGGTTTGGTAATCCCAAATATTACCTCTTCATAGTACTCTACGACAAGCCTATACAGTCACACCTAGATTGATTCCATATTAATATTTTCCTTTGATGAATTAAGTTTGAGAGCCATTTTTTAAGAAAAATAGTTGACTTCCACAAGAACTAAGTATCACCAATAAGAATACTTCCAACATATTCATGGAAAAAGAATGCAAATATTTTCCTTTGATGAATTAAGTTTGAGAGCTATTTTATAAGAAAAATAGTTGACTTCCCCAAGAACTAAGTATCACCAATAAGAATACTTCCAACATATTCATGGAAAAAGAATGAAAATGAAAAAAATACCTTCTAGGTAAATAGCTACAATTCAATATTCTCTTTAATATCCCATTTCTTTAATGCCCAAATCTAGCAACATCAATTTTTGGTGTTTGTCCTAAACTTTTTTGTACCAAATGATTATCTATCTTTATCTATCATTGGAAAGTGTTCTAAGGAACTTAAGGTGTATTGGGAAAATATTTTGTAACATTTATTCTCACTATTATTTGTAATATATTAATCAGGGGTTATGGGTTCCACTAACCGTGGTAAAGGTGGGTTGTGAACACAATTATTTAATATTCTTTTCCCTACATGTGGATGCATAAAATGGAATAATTAATGACATGACAAGAAGACAAATGAGTGATATTTGGGATTCTCCAAGTAGGTGTTTGTAAGAGGCAATAGTTCTCTCTTGGTATTTTGTTAGTTGTCACATTTAATGTAATTTTTATCTTCTATGTTTGGGTGCCCAAGATGGAGGGAAAGTATTCGAGACAAAATTAGTTCATTTTGTCTTTTGTGAAGGTATTCCAAGGGTTAATAATATTTGCAATGAAAATGTTTCTTTGTACATCTTGTTTGGTGGTTTTGGAGCTCTCTTGTCATTCTATATAAACAACTCTTTCAATGTAGAAAGAGAGGAGAAATTGTTGAATGTAGAGTTAATTTGTAGGAGCAAGGACATATGGAATGCATAAGAAAGTTGTTCTTGGGTACATAGGTGCTACCATGTTGGAGACAAAAAGGAGAATGGAAGTGTGTGACATATTGTAATCTTGCTTCAAACATAATTCATACTTGGCCTCTCTTCTTATGTTTTTTTGTTTTTTCTCCATTGTTGCTATCTTATGGTGATTTTATTCTTTTTTTATTGTTATTATAAGTTCACATCAAGGTAGCATTAATAAGCATGATATGATAGTTGATTTTTAGCATTGTAAAGAAGAATGATCAAATCATGGCAATTCCATATAAGGGAACTTAATTTCATATTTTCATATAAGTTTCAAATTTACATGTTGTAGTAGTCCAAGCCTTATATCCCATCCTTTGATTGGCTATTTATATAGAAATTGAATTTTTAACTTTTGGTATTAGAGCTTGTATATTTCTCAACAATTTCAATAGCCTAGAAGGATTGTGACCCTTCAATAATAAAATGAAGCCTCCACTAGCATTCACCTACATAGCCTACAAGGCATGAAATAAAAAAATAGACACTTGAGATTAAATGAAAATGAGGATTGTTTGTTGGCATAGTCAAACAATATGAATTTAAGAGAACTTGAGATAGATTATTATAGATACTCGAAATCCAATTGTAGATAATTTACATGATCACTATAGTATAGAATTTTTAAGACCATTTGAAAAGAAAATGAGCCCTCTACTAATATTTTCCAACTTACCCTAATGTATTGTCACCCTTGGTTCAGTCACATGAGGTGTAGAACAAAAAATACGACTCTAGGAACCCTTGCATTGAATGAGAATGGGGTATTTTACAAAAATGTTCCTCATTGTCAACATAGTGAAATTATTTAAAATTAAAGGAAATTGAGGTAGGTTATTATAGTGAGATCTAACTTCTGCTCATATGTCTAATCAAAGTATTCACAAGTGTCACAAATATTGAGTAATGTCATGTCAAATTAAAAAAATTTATCTCTTAGGTATCTCAAGAGACCATTGGATTTTTATAGAAGTATTAGGACCCTTCAACAATGAAAAGAACCCTCTAATAATATTCACAAGTCTACTATAGTGTTGTAAATTATAATTAGCACAATCAAAACCTCATATTTGTGCTCCCACTTTAGCATGTTCCATTTTCATTCCCCCTAGGTTTGTTTTGTCCCCATTTTAAACTAACCTTGATGTCACATGTTGACACTTCTGAGTGGGCCTCGTCCTGGGGTTACCTTCTCCCATTTCATATTTGTTGGTCCAGTTTTTGGAGGACCACTATGTGGAACACCTTTGTCCTAGAATAAGGCATCCCAAAATGCTCTAGTCCCACTTAAAAAAGACCCAATTTGAATATGGACGAGCACTCCCTCTCCCCGATGGATTTTGGTCCTCGTGGCTACACTTGACCATTGGAGGTCGACCTAATCAGTAATTTACCTAGGGAACCCTATATAAAGACATCCTATCAATTCAGTTTAGATCTTAGACTCCATACCTAGCACTCACGCATTCAAACATTCATCATTTAAACATTTTCAAGCATTCAAGGCAACATTTCATCCTTCAAGTATTATGGAGCAAAATTACATCAATCGTCATGCAATCATGTGTGTTTGATTAGGTATTTTATATTCATGTGTTTGTCATGCCATTACATTCAATATTTGTGAATACATTCAAAGAAAATTGCATCATCAATCTTTTTATCAACCATTACAAATTTGAGGTATATCCATTTACTTTAGTATTCACATTATTCAATTCAAGGTTAATTCCTAGACTAGGGTTTGACCTAAGGGAAACCCCTATCCACAACCATTTTTTTCTCTCTTTCTATGTGCAAGGAAATGAATCAAGAGCTTTACTCAAATATTTCAATAGAGTTGATGATGATGAATAGGTTTAGCTTTTTATGGAGTGAAAATCAGAGGACAAGGGTGAATCTCTACTACTCGATCCTCGAAAATCAACTTAAACTTTTGGGAACAAGTTTTGAATCTCTTATTTTGCACAGATCTAGTTTGTAGCTCTAAACAAATATGTAGCATTCTATTTTGATTAATGTACTTCAATTATCCATTGTCTTTCCCTAATTTCACAATTCACATCCAAACTTCACCTAGAAAGAGGGGGCAAACTAAAAACTAGTGAATCTAATATGAATTTCAGCCCTTTTCCTATTTGGATTGTGGCTAGATCTATTGGATTCAACCCTCCTTTAATATATTGGTTCCTTAAGTAAGATTATTGTTTTTATTATCTTAATTGGTGAAACCCTAATTTTACACCATTACACCTACCTATCTTGATGTGTTCATGTCATAAAATTGGTCCCATAAAGTTCATAACCAAAAACATGACTCTTGGCACCCTTACAATTGATGTAAATAAATTATTTTACAAGAATGCATTCAAATGGTTTGAAGTTGAAGGAGGCTAAAATAAATATCATATTTAAACATAACATCCACCTTTGGGTGCAAATAAAGCATTCCTAGGTGCCACAAATTTTGAGAACTATTACATCAAAATTTGTCATGTTTTTCTCTTAGGTTTCTTAATAAACAATTTTATATTGTCATATCTCAAAATGATCAGGTTCCTTTGCCAACAAAATTATTCCTCGACTATAATTCACAGTCCATCGGGCAATGTGTCCATGCCCTTGATTTAGTCACATGAGTTGCTAATAAAAATAGTCATTTTACCCTTATGCTAAATTTAAATGAGGTATTTGGAAAAATTGCTCTATTTTCAACACAATCAAATAGTTTGGAGTTGACAAAAACATGATAGGCTATAGAGAAAAATGATATCTACCTATAGATCTAAATAGAACATTCTCTGGTGCTATAAATTTTAAGGATAATTGTGTCAAATTTTGAACCTTTTTTTCTATGGAAACTAAGATAGGTTGTTGTATATGAAATTGACATCCACCCATAGGTATAGATAAAACATTCCTATGTGTCATTGATTCTAAGAACCTCTATGTCAAATTTTGGACCTTTTTCTCTTAGATCTCTTAAGAATTCATCATATATTGAAACCTTTTGGAAAGAAGCCAATGCCTCCACTACCATTTACCCAACCACTCTAATTTGTTGGCACCATTAGTTTTTATTCACAATGTGTAGAAAAAAAATGACTATTTTCACCCTTACACTAATTTCCATGGATATGGGATACAACATTAGAAGGATCTTTTATCTTTATTTTCCCCTCTCTCTATTACCATATCTCTTTGTCCCTTCATCTCTCTATGTTCATCTCTTTCCTTTTTTCTCTCCATATCCATATCTATTTCTCTACCTCTCTTTCCATCTCTCAATCACTTCCTCTCTATATTGTTATATTTATATGGATCTCTCTCTCTCTCTCTCTCTCTCTCTCTCTCTTGGAACAATATTTTTTTCACTATGTATTATATAAATTTTAATTGTAAATATTTTATAAAGTGGTGGAAGTGTTGATTTATATTCATTTATCTATCATTCCTACTTCTTTGAAGGTAATTATACACATATACATCTGCATTACAAATTTTTCTTTGTGATCTAAGTAGAATTTTTGTATAAATTGAAATATATTTTCTTTATCATTTGCAATACCTCTATTCTATTATTTTTTCTTGTCACATGAGTAAATTTTTTTTCATATGGATCTCTTAAAGGTAAAAATAATTCAAATCCTTTACGCACATTAAGTATAGGTTTTACAATTTGAGGTTCTTTATGTATAGTCAAATGTTGAGATTTTTGAAATAAGAATATACAAAAGTAAATTTAAATGTTATCACTATAGGCTCATATAGTCTTATAAACTATCATGTTTATCTTGGTTATTCTTATTTATACAGTTTGAATATTTCTAAAAAATTGATTGTATGAACAATTATAGATAAAGAGAGAATAAAAAAGAGCCTGCAATAGATTTCACCTATCAACCTTATGTGTTCATTGTTGAGCTACAACTCATATGGACCAACTAGGACTCAAAACTAAGACCTTCTATTTGCTAGTAGTGCTCATCAAATAAGCTATTGGCCCCTCTTTGACCAACCCATTGTTAGTCTAAGTGTGGCTGATTTTCAACACCTTCCTTAAGCCACATTGTAGGTGCTTTGGGCTCTTAGTGTAGCTCTAATACCATGTGTTGAGCTATAACTCATACCTAGGACCTTTCATTTATTTTTGTAACCTCTTTGGTCATCCCATCATCGATTTGAATGTGGCTTAATTTCAACATCCATGCCCTTATTTTGGTCCCATAATGTACATAACCAAAGATATCATCTTGTCACCCTTTCACTATATGTAAATGAATCATTTTAAAAGAATTTATATGTTTTCCTTCATAGTTAAATGTTTTAAAGTTGAGAAAAAAAAAACATAGATTATTATATTTAAGCCAAACATCCACCTTTAGTTGCAAACAAAGCATTCCTAGGCACCATAATTTTTTCAAGCTATTAAATAAAAAAATTGGTTGACACTTTTTTTCTCGTAGGTCTATTAAGAGACTTTTCAAATTATCATATCTCAATAGGATCTAGATTATTTGATAACAAAAAGAGGCCCTTAATATTTATCATGAACCCACCCCAATATGTTCTTACTCTTGATTTAGTCTCATGAGTTTTTTTATATAAAAAATATGACTCTTGTCACAATTACATAGAATGTAAATGAGGCATTTGGAAAAAATGCATCTATTTGCAACATGGTCAAATGGTTTGGTGTTGTCAAAATGATGATATCTACCTATAAGTGTAAGTGAAACATTCCTAGGTACTATGGACTCTAAGAACTATTGCACCAAATTTTGGCACTTATTTTTTCTCTAAGGTATGAAATTTATGTAGCTTAGAAGGATTGGGAACCTTTAACAAAGAAAAGATGAATCAAATACCATTCACACACATATCTTGACATGTTTATTCCCTTGATTTTGGTCCCATGAGGTGCATAACAAAAAAATATGGCTCTTGGCATCCTTACATTGAATGATAACTCAATCATGAACGGATAGTAGCAAACCGGTACTAAGAGGGGGGTGGGGGGGGTGAATCAGTACAAGCAAAAACACTTTACTAAAACCCGTTTGTCAGTAGACACTTTGCGTTGGCAAGCAAACAGTAACACCGGTCTTAAATAGAGTACAACCGGCAAAACCTAGATTAACTGAGACAAGCATAAACCGTTTGACACTTATCTTTTCATACAATCTAATACTTCATTTCCATTTCACCCTAGTGCATGAACAGGTAATCTATAGTCAAAAATATGTAAACAACTATATCAACATGATTTACCTTCAGACACAAATCACTTAAGCCATCACATGAATAACACCACACATGACACAGATTTTTTTCATGTGGAAACCCAACTACGAAAAACCATGGTGGGGATGAATACCCACAAGCTATTTTTGAACTCTTTAGAAGTCTGCTCTATTAGGAGCCTTGTCCGGTTAAAGACTGATACAATAGGTTCTGTTAGGAACCGATCCTGTTAGGGATCACCCGATTAAGGGATGGCTAGAATACTCGGTTAAGGGTTAAACCAGGTTAAAGGTTACCTTGTTAGAGGATTTCAAGAACTCGATGGTTTTGAGTCACCCTGTTAAAGGATTTACAGTAAACCGGTTAAAGCTACCCTATTAAGGGATTTCTCAACTGTTGAAGTGGTTAGAGATCAACAGGTATTACAATGATCTGGTAACAACACTCAATGCCAATGCAGATCCGCTTTAGCTCTTCTTCACCTCCTACATTTATACTCTGCAGGTATCACTTCTCTCCTCTAGTCTGACAAGAATCACATATCACTTCACTTAGATACACACACACACAACTTTTGCTAACAACCTCAAAAAGAAACACAACATCGACCTTATAGGAAACAGATAGGTCGGTAGCATAAACCCTAAACTCTAAACCTGTTAGGTTAAGCAATTCAAACGGTTCAATCCTGACCATTGAGCACATTGTATTAAATGCAACAGTCTTGAACTGATCTCAAGACGTTCTCCATCATTCATTTTCCACCACTTTCATGGTGGCTGATACCCCATCACGTGTTTCACCATTTACAGACTTCACACATTCTCGAGGTAGATAGGAACAATCTCCTTCATGCAAGATCCTTCACGCACACAAGGCTGATGTGGCAACACGATCTGTTCTTCATTACAATGCTAACTCATCACACAAAGTCATCGGTTGAGTCACATAGGCTTGAATCACTTCAACCAGAAACCCTAAAGTTGAGACTACCAACCGGTAGTCATACAACGCTTCCATGTGCTGGTTCCCATACCAAAATGTTGGTTCACCTTGAACAAACATACCGCTTCACTTTGACACATATACCGATTCACAATGTTATACTGGTTCTAAGTAACATATCAGTTCTCTCTTCATCATATTGACATCAATGACAACATACAATGTCATCATGTCCTCATACCGGTTCACATAATGCCAATAATCTCCCCCTTTCGCATTGATGGCAATATACAAAGATATCTCTCCGCTTCACATCTTCTCCCCTAATTTCTGCAGATATCTTCTCTGCTTCACTTCTTCTCCCCCTTTGACAACAATGCCAAAGTGGAGGCACAAGCTTCTCTATTCCATTATGCTGCTCCCCCTAAGGAGTAGCATCTTTCAATCACATCAATCCAAAAAAAAAATTGACTATGCAATACTTGACTGATGTGGAGCATATACCTTTAGTTCACCTCTTGAAGGGGCAGCACCCCTAATTCACCTCTTAAGTACGTAAATGTAGCCTTTGGAAGAGGCTTGGTGAATATGTCTGCTAACTGCTCCTTATTGCAAACATGTTCCAATGCAATCTCTTTGTTCTGAACCTTTTCCCTCAAGAAATGATACTTAAGCTCAAAGTGCTTGGTTCTAGAATGTAAAACCGGATTCTTTGAAATATTGATAGCACTTGTGTTATCACAGAATATGCTTACCGGTTCAAATACAGGAACTTTGAAGCCATTTAATATTGTATGCGGGAAAAGTGGGTTGATAAAACTCAATATGTGAAAATATTGCTAAATACTAGTCCACACACACACACAGGACTTCTTGGTGCAAGCTATGGAGTAATAAAATATTACTCAGCTTCCCAAGGTGGGTCTCATGGTTCTCTATCTCACAATGTCCCTCAAACCAATGTTTTTGCTCTCAGATCACTGAGCAAAATGGTTTAGGGATGGAAAATGCAAGAACGAGGGATGTTTTGTTAGATTTTAGAATGAAAGGTATGCTAAGCTATGTATGATTCTAGAAATGCAATAAACTAGATGATAAGATGATGAGGTTAGTATAAATATTATCCTAACATGATATATTTAATCTATGATTGAGCTAAATGATAAAGAAAATATTCTAAACATGCATATTTAGACTAATTTCTATTCCAAAAAGAGGCTAAATGATGAACATAAAATGATATGTGATAGCTTGAATGTATTTGAGCATAAGTGTGATACTTCAAATTTGGAGGATGATCAAAATGAAGGAATGAGAGCTCTATTTATAGCAAAAATAGGGCAATGGATGGCCAAGATTGAAAGATTCAATCAAGGGTTGAGTTTGAAAGTTGGGGATTCATGTTTGCAATTGACACCAATGAAATGGTGACAAGTGTCAACATAGGGTTGGGTTGAGAGAAGGGGTTGGAGGCATTAAATGCCTGAGAAGACCTAAGGGTTATCTAGAGATAAGGGTTAAGCTTAAGTTAGGTTTACCCAATGGATTAAGAGTTAATTCAAGGATAAACCTTTGTGCAAATGATTAAGAGATAATCATGGTCAAAGCCTTAAAGGCTTGATGAGACCCTTGGGTTGGGTGAAGGTTGAGTTAAAACAAATTCATTAACCATGTAAGAGGGTTTGAGTTAACCATTAATGGTTATTGGAGACTTTGGGGGATTAAGTGGTTGAAGGTTGAAAGCCTTTAATGGCTATCAAAGACTTTGAGGAATTAAGTGGTTGAAGGTTAAAAGCCTTTAATGGTTATCAAAGACTTTGAGGTTTGAGAAGTGACTTCCTTTTTGCTTAGGGATGTGATAAAGTTAGAATGATGGGTTAGGCTAATTAGAAGCGATTAGAAGATTCTAGAAGGGATTTAGAAAGGGGTTTGGGATTTTGCAAATGGATGGAGGGATAATAGGATTTAATTGAAATAAAGTAATTTAATTCAATTTGGTTGCAATTTGGAGGAATTAAATAAATTAGATTTATTTAATTTAGAATAACTATTTAATTAAATTTGAATTTAATTAAAAGTGGATGGGGGGAATTTAATTGAATAAAATGATGTATTCATTAAATGGGTATAGTGAATTTTATTTAAATAAATTGAGTAATTTACTTAATAAAATAGAGGGATGCGGGTAATTTAATTAAATTGGATTTAATTAAATAGAGAAATGAACATAAAATATTCATTTAGGAATATGGTCATTTTTATACGTCTACATTTTGCCCCTCTTTGAAGTGACGTGTGTGCACATGTTATTTCAAAGAAAATGATGTGTTTTTGTGATTTATGATCAAATGCAATTTTTGTGTCGCTCTTTGTGATTTGTAAGTTGTGCCCCAGATTTGATTTGATGTGTGATGCCCCAGATTCGATATTTGATGGTTATGCCCCCTCAGGAGATGAATCAATTTTTTGAAATTTTTTGATTTAATTTGATGAGGTTTGTATGATGTGTAGGATTTCATTTATGTGAAATGTGGGTAAATTGATTCATCTCCTGATAAGTTACAAATTTTATGGTATAGGGGAGACCGCGACCATATTACAGGTCCAGTTGGCTAACCCTAATCTCATTTTCCTCCTATAAAAGGGGAAAAGGGCTTGAATTATATTCATTTGTGCTTTGTTGACTTTGGAGAAAAAGAATTTGGTCTGCAGAGAAAATGCCTATTCCTTATCATAGACACTGTTTTGAGCGCGTTCGGAGATACCGGAGACCTGCAGCGTATGGACCACCAATAAGTCAACATTTTTAACCCTCTTTTGACTTTTCATTTGGTCGTTTTTAGTCATTTTTTATTTTCAAAGTTTGGTTTTAGCGGTTTAGCGCGTCTAGGGCATAGACTAGTGCATACAAAGTGTAGAGTAGTGCATCTAGTCAATTTATAAAGTTGCATCTGAAACAATTAGGGTAGTGCATAGAAAACATAGGTTAGCGCATAGACTCAGAATAGTGCATAGAGGTGGGCTGGTAGTGCGTCAGGTTAACAGGTTAGCGCGTAGGGTAGACCTAGCACATAGGGGTCACAGGGGTTCGCATGGGTAAGGGGTTTTAGCACGTAGGGCTAACCTAGCGCATAGGGTCAAATGGGTAGCGCCTAGGAGGTGTAGATTAGCGCGTAGACGGAGTTTAGAGCAGAGAGTAGGTTAGGTGGTGCATGAGGGGAAAAGATTAGCGCGTAGAGTCAATCTAGCGCATAGGTAAAATAGAGTAGCGTGTAGGAAAGGCAGCCTAGTGCATGGGGGGTTTTTAGCGCATCTGAAAAAAAAAAAATTTGCAAGATGAGTGGATTTGTAAAATTTTTGTGTCATGCTGTCATGATTTTATGGAGTTGTCGAATATGAGTGTCGATATAACTTGTTTTGATTTGCGATATTTCAAGTTATGTATAGATATCAATGTGTTGTGTTGATCAAAATATGAGTTATTTGCGTGTTCTATTTCAAGTTCAATGTGTGAAGCCTGATGTGTATTACAAGCTGATATGGGTTGGAAACTTGAGTTGTTTTACAAGCTGATATGGGTGGGAAACTTGAGTTGTTTTACAAGTTTATGTGATTTTGGAGACTTGAGTTGTTTTACAAGTTTTGATATGGTTTTTGAGAACTTGAGTTGTTTTACAAGTTGATATGAAATGATAGGATTTTGAACTTGATGTAGATGAGCAAATTTGTTTCATGTTGATGATGTGAGTTTGATTTTGATATCATTGTTTTGATGTGGAAACTGATATTGGATATGTTTTGCTTGTTTGATAGGAGAGATTGGGTGTGGTCCAGTCGTGGGAGAGATTTTCGAGACCGTGGACATTGATACCGCGGTTGTCGTAGGCCGATCTCGATATCATCGAGAGATGTGGGTTGACTTCCCTCTTAGATATGCCTCAGTTCACTATGAATCGGGGGCTACTGACAGCACTTGCGGAGAGGTGGCATAGCGATATGAACACCTTCCATTTTGCTACTGGAGAGATGACAGTCACACGAGAGGACTGTTACAGGATCCTGTGCATTCCTGTAGTAGGGGCACTACTACCATATGAGCAGTCGGAGGAGGGTGGTACAGAGGCATTGCGCCACATATTCCAGGATGATACAGTCTACAGCTATGAGATCCCATGGCAAGAGTTTTTGGACCTAGATTATGCACCGCTACCATCCATACTAGCAGGGTTTATTGGTGGATTCCTTTGTCCTGATCGCAGGTCAAAGGGATTTTCGGTGGGATGGGGGTTGGTTTTGGAGGAGATGGTCACACAGGGCCGGAGGTTTTCATGGGGGTCAGCTATACAAGGGCCTGCATGAGGTGGTATACTTCAGTTATGACAGTTTGTCAACTGGCGTGACATTATTACAGGTATGGTGCTAGGAGCACATTCTAGCGGCGAGGCCACTAGCAGACAGGGATAGGCCCGTAAGAGCAACATATGTCTACGGATATAGGGGTCTAGTTGTCCAGCATAAGCTGGGCAAACTAGAGCACTGGAGGAGAGTGTTACATGACATTGATACAGTCACCTGGCAACCATATACAGGATGTGAGGTGTGGGTTGAGGACGGGCTGGAGATGCCCTTTGTATTTATGACCAGATACTTGATTGGGAGGACCCCGTTTGTTATAGAGAGGTTTGTGGTGACCCGAGTTTTGAGGCAGTTTGGGCACCAGCAGGGTATACCGCAAGGAGCTTGTCTTTATGCACGGAGGACGCAGGATGTGGCTGATTAGGGGCCGACCATTGATAGTGGAGTGGTAGTGGAGGAGTTTGTGGGATTAGCAGGGCATATATGGGATTATGCCCTAGAGATTCTGGATGCAGGCATGATTGATGAGTTTGCCAGATTGTTTGCTGCGCAGGCGGTGGCTAGGATATCGGATCCTGAGGAGATGAGGCTAGCCTTTGATGATGAGGAGGAGGAGGGAGATGCAGGAGATGATGGAGATGATGGAGATGATGGAGGAGGAGGACGAGGGAAAGGAGCCAGAGGGAGACGGGGAGATAGAGGGAGGAGGGGAGATAGAGGTGTGGATAGAACGGTGAGGCAGGCGGTCTTAGACAGGGGGAGAGGTGGATTGGCTATTGGAGCTGGGGGAGAGGGGAGAGTGGGGAAGGTGTTAGTTGCAGTGGGTGGTACGGAGGAGGCTAGGCAACGAGCACAAAGGAGGAGGATGGATGTACTCCCACCTCCAGTACCGAGGACAGGTCGAGTCGGAGGGGTTCCCCCTGCACAGGTACTGCTACGGATTCAGGTCCCGAGTCACATTGAGGATGCTCAGATGCGGACTCTATAGATTACTATATAGCAGTTGCAGGCACAGGTATTGACATATCAGCAGCAGATTGCGCAGTTGACCACTGAGCGAGATACCGAGATAGAGCAGAGGGGATGAGCGAAGGATTTGGTGGCGAGTATGCAAAGAGCGGCGGTGGGTGGTCCGATGAGAGACACCCTGAGAGAGCTGGCATTGAGAGCTCAAGAGCCGGATTACTATCGGCGACATTATGAGGCTGCAGTACCCAAGGATCGCTGAGTACAGAGCTTTGCACAGTTGAGATCTAGTCTATTTCGAGATACTGGGTCACGATCTGAGAGACGAGGTGTTACGGGGCCACTGAGACAGGACCCTCCTGGAGATCCAGGAGCAGGGACATCTAGAGCGAGACCATCTCCGTTAGGGGATAGTCATACTTGAGAGAGATGTGGTCTTTGTTGTATTTTTGAGCATTGTATTCTTTGTACTGGACACAGTTTTTGACATATTTTGTACATTTGGATCATTTTTTAGATATATATATATATATATATATATATATATATATATATATATATATATATATATATATATATGGCACCTGTATATGGTGAAAATGGATAACAATAACAACAATATTGAAAGGCTAAATGAATCCAACCACAAAACCTTAGCCTAACAATCAACAAAGATCCACCATAACATATGAAGATTACCTAAGACAATGCAAATAACTTAAAATCACAAAGATTATACCATCACATGTCCAATAGGGTTTTGATCTCCATTCTTCCTATCTCCATTGATCTTGCTTGATATATTTGCTCTCAGATTTTTATATGCACAAGAGCTCAACAAAGAATGAAATGTGGTTGCAAGTAGGATCGTAGTGTAGCCAAGTCTTCAAGATTAGTCATTAGGGTTTGACAATGAAGGAAGTATCTCCCTAAATAGAAGACACAATATGAAATGGAGGGTTAAGATTGAGAGGTGTAAAAAGAGAGGTCAGCTAGGATTAGAGGGTAGGTAGAAGAAATAGTAAAATAATGAAAGAGGTAGGTAGCGTAGGAATTAAGAGATGAATGACATGTGTCATGTGTAGAAAAAGATAATGAATTAGTTAAATAAATAAAGATTTATTTAATTAATAGAAGAAGTAGGATAATTAAATAAATAAAAATATTTATTTAATTTAGGAAAAGGGTAATTTAAATAAATAAATGTATTTATTTAAATGAGAAATA
Source organism: Cryptomeria japonica (assembly GCF_030272615.1). NCBI lineage: Eukaryota > Viridiplantae > Streptophyta > Pinopsida > Cupressales > Cupressaceae > Cryptomeria > Cryptomeria japonica. The sequence goes on from NC_081407.1 coordinate 368,422,095, forward strand.
AGGCTAGAAGAGGATAAATGAATTAATTAAATAAATAAGGATTTATTTAATTAATAGAAGAATTAGGCTTAGATAATTAAATAAATAAAATATTTATTTAATTAGACATGACAATTTTGGGTGTTTATATTTTGCCCCTCTTTGAGACAATGCGGTTTGTCGCGTTGTTTCAAAGAAGATAAGATGAACTGATACAGAGTTGCCCCAGTATGGGAATGATATGCCCCCTTGAGAGATTGGATGAAAAAGTCTGAAAAGATTGCAGACAATCTCTCGATAAGAAAGAAAGGCTAGAATGGATCGACCGGATAAAGTGACAGAGTCACAGGATGAAGAATACTGACTCGGGAAATGAAGGCGAGGGCTAGGGTAGGCTATAAGATAGACCACGGGGGAAAATACATCCTCATTGTCATCTACACCTTCACGAGATCACAGTGCAGAGTGAGAAAAAGAGCAGCAGTAGTCAGCAGCGATGACTTTCGTACACAGATTCGACCGCGTTCGCCGATTTCAGAGGCCAGTAGAGGCAGGAGAGCCGGTAAGTACCACCAAACCTCCTCATACTTTGACGTATTTGTTTTTGTCATAAATGCATGGTAGATAGCAATAAATGCGCTTAGGAATAGGGCACCAAAAAAATTCAAAAAGGTGTAACCGCGTCTGTGTCGGTGCCAGGCACGTCTGTGTCCGCCAGGCGCGTCTGTGTCGGTGCCAAGCGCGTATGCATCTGGAACCGCGTTTATGTCGAATGCGGCCACGTCTACATTGTTGAGGTGCGTTTATGTTCCAAAGTCGCGTCTGTGTTGAATTTAGGCACGTTTATGTCAAACAGGCGCATCTGCGTTGTCGAGGCGCGCTTGTGCAGTCTATAGGCGCATTTGTGAGTTTAAAACACGTTTGTGAGTTTAAAACGCGTTTGTGTCTGAAAATACAAGGTTTTGGTCTTTTAGGTCAAATCGGCAGTTCTGTGATGAACATATGCTGTCGATTGGATAAGCTACTGAGAGGATACACTCAAGCAGGTCCTCTAGGAAGACTAGGATAGATCGAGGCACTTTGTGATGAACAGGGAGTACCAAGATAGAGTACTTTGTGATGAACAGAGAGTACCCAAAGTATGAGCAGCACTTTGTGATGAACAGGGAGTGCGAAATGTGAGTAACACTTTTTGATGAACAGGGAATGTCACACACGTAGTATTTTGTGATGAACAGGGAGCACTACTAGGATAGATAGCAATACTTTGTGATGAACAGTGAGTGTCACTAGTATAGATAACCATATGTATTTAGATAGCAACTAGCATTTTGTGATAAACAATGAATGCCATGATGACTGACATGATTCGATTGTTTTGACTGCAGGAGTATCTGCCTATGCTAGAGTCACGGGAGAGATTCCCGTCCACACAGAGGTTGCGACCAGAGTTATCATTTCAGGATAGAGCTGCCATCGAGGAGATGGGATTGAGACACGTGCTGTATGTGCCTGAGTTTTAGGCAAACATGGGTTTGCTGATTGCGCTGGCGGAGAGATGGCATTCAGAGACATGCACTTTTCATTTGTCGATGGGGGAGATGGCAGTCACCCTCGAGGATGTTTATAGGATTCTACACATACCAATCGATGGAGATCTGATCCCCTATGACCGAGATGGAGACAGAGAGGCTTTGAGACGGGTGTTCCAAGATCCCGGGCTAGAGATGAGAGCAGGGCATGTGGCATGCGATACCATGACTGCGACAGGGTTAGCTTTGCCAGCTGTGATTGGAGGAGCCATCAACGGTTTCCTATGTCCAGATAGGGCGACACGGGGGTTGGCAGTGGGCTAGGGAGGAGCACTGGAGATATTGGTTACACATCACACCAGATATGCATGGGGTCCATGTGTGTTGGCACACCTGTATTATGAGCTTCACCAGTTCGTCTACCATGGATCAGTGGGACTGGGTTGTGGAGTGACACTTCTGCAGGTTTGGGCATACGAGCATCTGCCTATCACACGGTCGATACACTTCAGGGGTAGAGGTCATGGGCAGAGCTTTGTTCACTTGTATGATATGATCACTTCGCAGCCTCGAATTGGCAGGCTAGAGCACTGGAGGCAAGTGATAGATGACATTGACACAGTCATCTGGAGGCCGTATCTGGGGTGCGAGGAGTAGGAGGATGATACAGTGGAGCTGCCTTTCACCTTCCAGAGCAGATATTTAATTGGGCAGACGCCCTATATACTGGAGAGGCAGCTGGTGGACCGAGTATGCAGACAGTATGGCAGGATCCAGAGGATGCCACGAGGCTCGGGTATGTATGCCCGTACAGTCAGGGATCAGGCGCAGTTTGGACCACTGTTGTCATATGATCAGGCAGTTACACAGCTGGCAGAGATGGTGCCCCTACCTTGGGATATGTGGCCAGAGATTGAGGATGCAGGTATGGATGCAGAATACTCGGCATACTGGGCAGAGCATCCGTTCCCACGATTGACAGATCCAAGAGAGCTACTGGAGGGAAAGGTAGGAGGAGACGATGATGATGATGGTGGAGGCGATGGAGGCAGAGGTCGACGGAGGCAGAGGGGAGTAGTGGGGGAGAGGAGGGTGGCACCTCGAAGAGAGGGTGGACAAGAGGGACAGGCCCAGGTGGTGAGGGGTCGCGGTGGATTGCCCCTGCAGGTACCAGCAGCATAGGGTCCTAGAGCATAGGGACCGAGATAGGGACAGGTACAGGGACAGGTGCAGAGAGAGGCACCCGCAGAGGGAGAGCCACAGGCAGGGGGAGAGGGTGGGGATCCAGAGGAGGATGAGTTGATTGAGCTCAGGGAGATCCGCTAGGGCCAGGCAGATGAGATCTAGGATCTGGAGCGGGAGAGGGACCGACTCAGGACCAGGCTCAGGGATATTGAGTGGGAGAGGGATCAGGCTATCCAGCGCTATACTGAGGCTGAGACAGCGCTGAGGGCAGGGAGACAGGCGGCGAAGGACGCAGGAGCAGGCTACGCATATGTCTTGCGAGCCGGAGAGGAGATCGCCTACTGGAGGGACCTGTATTATGGTGTTGTGCCAGCAGATCAGCGGGCGAGGAGCTTCCATAGACCATTGCGGACAGCAACGGCTATGGGAGGGAGTCGGAGGAGACAAGCATCGAGTGGTGGGGTCATGGGTCCTCCACCACCACCAGATAGGCAGGGTGATCCTGGAGCAGGTCCGTCTATAGCTCAGATTCCGTCGAGGCCAAGCGGCTCTGAGGGAGGGAGTTCATCATAGCCATAGAGGGCTCCCTTGTATCAATATATGTACCATTTGTGTATTGTAGACACCTATGGGTGATTTTGTAGCCATATGATTTTTGACATCATTGTATCATGACACTTTTGATTATATATGAGATGATTCATTTTTGCAGCAGCTATATGCATGTGTACCTATGTGATGAGATGCTTTTACGATGCATGTTTCTATGTGATGGATGCAAATATGTATATGATGCAATGCAATATATTTTTGTTCTTTTATGTTTTAGATGTATATGCATGATGCAAATGTGGATGTATGTGATGTAGATGAATATGATAATGCAAATGTAAATTGTGCTAACAAGTGTTGTGTACAGGATGTGATGCAATTGTTATATGTATGTATGAAATGCTTATATGTGGTAATGCAGGGGCAACTATATGAAATGCAAATATTTTTGGTGTGTCATTATACTCAGTCATGTGATAGCAAGCTATGTGGACTCGAGAAGGACGATGGAAGTCAATCAAGAAAGGGGGATGAAAGACAAAAGATATGAAAGTGAAAGAGCTTCTTGTGCATTATCATCATTGAGCTTTATTATGGCAAAATAGGTTATGACAATCGAGGCATATGTTCGACCCAGAAAGTCATTGTACCCGTTTGCATGGAGATAAGACAGTCACAAACAAGGAATGCCCCAGTTCATACTAGACTCACAGTGTCCTCATATCCTTGGACAAGTCATAGCATTACTAAGAGACAATCCACAGACAGCAAACAAAATAGGTGACGATACCCCATCCTCGTCTTTCTAGTCAAAGACATCCTGGAGATAGAATCTCTAGTCAGAGACATCCTGGAAAAGCTAAAAGACATGTCACCAAAAGATAAAATCAAAAGAAAACCAAGATTCGACACCAACATCCACTGTAGTCCTCAAGTTTAGCGTCTCTTGTCACTTGTATAAGTCATATTTGATTGTGGTCACAATGTTTACCTTCACAAAAAGGATAGATAGCACTGAACCATATGTTGTCTGAGTCTGTTGAAAGATTTGATTTTGTTGAAGCCCATTGTTGCTGTTGTGTCTCATCTGAAACTGACTGAATCCATGAAACTGATACTTTATTGCGGATCTTGTGATGCAAATGTTGCTTTATTGCGGATTGTGCATGAATAGACTGAAGGAAGCTGGAAGAAACTATACTCCTCGAAACATGTGATGTTCTCAGTTCCACACCCATCACTAGACGTAGGAATTGGCCTTAGTCACAGATAGGATCTGATTTATTATGGATGGAAAGGGAGTGAAAAGGGAGGGTTATTATGAATGGCTAACCAATCTTGGGTAGATCAATAACAAGCCATGATGGGAATGGGTAAGTTTATTGCGATTGAATAGGTTGTGCGTGTGTGCAAAGTGAAGTGATGAAAGTGAATCCTGAAGGAGGGAGGAGCAATGTCTCTACGCATGGCGCTGGTGACCCAGTTTTCACCATGGTACTTGCCCAAGGCACCACCAAAGTGGTTTTCATCGTTGGACGAAATTATTTCTCTTTACTTTTTTTTGGATTTTTCAATTTTTTGTGTCACAAGGCACCTGTTTGCCAGGTTTTCACCAAGTAATGATTTTTTTTGTTTTATAATTTTTTTGTATTTTTAAATTAGGATATTCCGAAGAGCTATGTGTAGAACCTGCGAAGGTGCATGCTGTTGATAGGATCCTCCAAAGGTTCACCTTCTGTAGTTGAGAGCTGATATGCCCCAGATCCATATACCGCTGTGATGATGTAAGGACCAAGCCAGTTTGGTTCGAACTTGCCCTTCTTCTCTCTGTCTTGCTGATTCTTGGGGTTTTCTCTGAGGACTAAGTCACCTACCTCAAATGTGTGAGGTTTGACTTTGTGATTGTAGCTGCGACTCATTCGTTGTTGGTAAGCCTTGAGATGATTAAAAGCAATTTGTCTCCGTTCATCCAGCAGTTCTAATTCTTGTAAGCGAGAGACCCTGTAATCTTCATCATTGATGATGTTTCACAAAGAGACCCGTAAAGAAGGTAACTCGACCTCAATAGGCAAGATGGCTTCAGCGCCGTATACAAGTGAGTAGGGTGTAGCTCCTGTAGGTGTGCGGACACTTGTGCGATAGGCCCAAAGTGCAGGATTGAGTTGGATATGCCAGTTACGACCAGCGTCGTTGACTATCTTTTTGAGGATTTTAAGAGTTGTTTTGTTAGACGCCTCAGCTTGGCCATTACCTTGGGGATAATATGGTGTGGAGAAACGATGGGAAATATGGAAGCGGTCACAGAGTTCACGAACATCCTGATTTTTGAAGGGACGGCCGTTATCAGTGATAATGGAATTGGGAATACCATATCAGCAAATGATGTAGTTCAGGATGAAGGTAGCAATTTGTTTCCTAGTGACTTGTGTGAGAGGCATGGCTTTAATCCATTTTTTGAAATACTCTGTGGCTGTGATAATGAATTTATGACCATTGGAAGAAGGAGGGTGAATCTTGCCTATGAGATCGAGTCCCCACTGACAAAAGGGCCAAGGAGATGCAAGTGGTTGTAGTTCTTGTGCTGGTGCATGTATGAGGTCTCCATGAATTTGACATTGCTTACATTTCTTGACAAACTGATATGAGTCTTTTTCCATAGTGGGCCAATAATATCCGGTCCTGATGAGTTTCTTGGCCAAGGTATGACCACTAGTATGCAGACCACATATCCCCTCATGCACTTCACGTAATGCAATATGAGCTTCGTCGCTTTCTAAACATCTAAGAAGAGTTCCATCTAGACCTCGTCGATATAGGATATCAGCTAGAATGACATATCGAGAGGATTGGCGAATGAAAGTGCGGCGTTGGTTGTTTGATAGATCAGGAGGTAAGATATTGTCACGAAGATATGTGAATATGGAACCATATAACTAGGATTCGGGACCAACAATGCATACCATTTCAGTAGGAGTGATCTCATATGAAGGAACCAACAGGTTGTCTACCAAGAATTCATAGCAGGTTTCAGTTTGAGGTAGATCAATCAGTGAAGCAATTGTAGCCATGGCATCTGCGGCATGATTCTGCTCTCTTGGTATCTGCTCAAAATCTATCTTTGTGAAGTGTTGTTTCAAATCATCCACCATTTGCTTATAAGGCAGTAATTTTTCATCTTTTGTTTGGTAATCATCAGTTGCTTGACAGATGACAAGTTGAGAATCCCCAAAAACACGAAGTTTCGGGATCTTCCACTGAACTGCAATTCGTAATCCAGTTGTTAATGCCTCATATTCCGCTATATTGTTAGTGCAAGGAAATGATAAGTGGTATGATTTTGGTATAGAATCGCCTCGAGGAGTTATAAAGAGAATACCAGCTCCTGCCCCATGCTGTGTGTAGGAGCCATCAAAGTACAGTTGCCATGGCTTTGCATGTGATATTGTTAAAATGGATTCATCTAGAAATTCTGAATTTAGAGGAGCATCATCTATCATGGGAGCATCTGCTAATTGATCCGTGATTGCTTGTCCTTTTATTGCTTTTCTGTCCACATATTCGATGTCGAATTCACTCAGGATCATTACCCACTTGGCCAGTCGCCCAGTAAGTGTAGCTTTGTTAAGAAGATATTTTAATGGATCAATTCTTGCAATCAACTTAGTCTTGTGAGTGAGCATATAATGTCGTAATTTCTGTGAAGCAAAGACCACAGCGAGACATGCACGCTCGATTGGTGTGTAGTTTAGCTCATATCCCACCAATGTGCGACTGATATAGTATACTGCTTTTTCCTTGCCGTCAGCAACTTGTTGTGCTAGGAGTGCCTCCAGTGCTGTTGGAGTAGCTGATATGTATAGTAGCAAGGGCTGATCTGGAATTGGTGGCATCAGAGCTGGTGGATTCAAAAGATAATCTTTGAGCGTCTGAAAAGATTGTTGACAGTTGTCATCCCATTTGAACTTGATATTTTTATGTAGCAGGTGCTGGAAAGGATTACACTTATCTGCAAGTTGTGCTATGAATCTTCGTATAGATTGGAGTCTCCCTTGTAAGGATCAGAGTTGACTGATATTTCTGGGTGGCGGCATGTCCAAGATAGCCTTGACTTTTGCTGGATCGGCTTCGATTCCTCTTTTGGACACAATGAATCCTAAGAGTTTCCCAGAGGTTACTCCAAAGACACATTTCTTGGGGTTTAATCTTACCTTGTATTTTTCCAACCGATCAAAGACGACTGAAAGTATGTCCAAATGTGTATCTCTGTCTATTGATTTACCCAAGAGATCATCAACATAATCTTCCACGGTTATGTGCATGAGATCATGAAAGATAGTGGTCATTGCTCTTTGATATGTAGCGCCTGCATTTTTCAGCCCAAAGGGCATGACATTCCAACAGAAAGTTCCCCACGGACAAGTGAATGATGTTTTGTGTTGATCCTCAGGTGCAATCCTGATTTGATTATAACCAGAAAATCCATCCATTAAAGATAACATTTCGTGACCTGCTGTAAGATCAACAATCAAGTCGATATTTGGTAATGGGAAGTCATCTTTTGGACAAGCTTTGTTGATGTCTCTGAAATCTGTACATATTCTGATGCTGCGATCTGGTTTACTGATAGGTACTAAATTGGAGATCCATTCAGGATAATCAATTGGGCGTATGAATCCGACATCCAATAATTTCTCTAGCTCTGCTTTGACTAGTAATGCCACTTGTGGATGCATTTTCCTTAATTTCTGTTTCACTGGCTTTGCCCCCGGTTTGACTGTCAAATGATGCATTACCAAATTCGGATCCAATCCAGGCATATCAGCATATGACCATGCAAAGTTGATTTGTCGTTCTTTGAAGAAGCTTATGAATTTTGTCCTTTCGGACTCTGTCAATGATTGAGCTAGGAATATGTTGTGTGGAACCTCTTCTGTACCAATATTTGTCTTGATAGTCTCCTCTACCAACATGGATGATTTTTCCTCATATGATGCTGGGAGAATGTCGAGCCTTCCATCTTCGGGTGCCTCAGGGAGGTTTTCGCCCTCAGATACGTCCTTTCTTTTTACTTTTTTGGAGTCAGATAGCGCCACAGTGTGGTTTTCGCCATAAGACCCTTGATTTGTTCTTATTTTCACATTTTTGCGACTGGAAGGTCCGACACCCTCACCAAAATATGCCATGTTGTTGAGTTTTATGGTGTATCCTGCTTTGTGGTCCCCAGGGGGAAGATCATCTCGTATGCCAAGATAGTCAATAATAGCTTCGTCATTTTGAAATGTATCAAATTGTGCTAGTCCTTCATAATCCCAGTCAATGAGTTGGTGGTGGACAAGGGGAAGGCCTTTAATGTTTTCAGGGTTTGCAGGGCTAAGAGTGAAGATGTGGTTATATTCGGGTATGTCGAGGTCATCGATGGCACTCTCCTCATCAGTTTCAATCGCAAGCGAATCCAAATTATCGTTACTAGTAGCGCCTTCCGCGACAGGTGTCCTCATCCTATGTGATTTTGACCTAGAACCTTGAAATGAAGAGTGTGCGGAATCCTTATGGGTTGTTTCTTGACCAACTCTAAATTTTTTATAAAATTCCTCTTCTCCTGTGGGTTCATCTGGCTCTCTAAATGTCTCGGTGAGCTCATAGTCACTGGAAGATTTGTCTGAACCCCATTCCCATTCGTTGGAATCTGTGGAATAGTAATCCTCTTGTTGAACTTTGGCAATTTTGATTTGTGATGTCGCTTCTGCCCTTTTAGTGTGGATCTTGGAAGTCAGAAAACCAGGTCCCTTTGAGCATTCCCTTTTTACAGTCAATTCAGGTTGTAAGGGCTCCATGATGCCTTCTTTGCATAACCCAAGAGGGCTTTTTCCATAATACCTGAATCTTTGTAGAATCTTGAAGCCTTTGCCATAGTTCTCACAGGGTATATTAATCTGATCATGTGTGTCCTCTTCAATGTCTTTGTAGAGCATTTTGTATAAATTTTCCTCTTCTAGTTCGCCCCATCTTTGAAAGGTAGTAGGATCCCATTTGAGTATCATGATGGATATTTGCTTGTTAGGATATGGCCTTCCATATTCTTTTGGAGAACTCGTGACTTGTCGTAAAAACATGGTCTGATTCAAAATGTATTCTCCCATGCCTTTGTCTTGAAATTTGCCTTTAAGTTCACCTTGTTTTGATGTCGAAGGTTTCAATGACTCAGGATCAATGTATGCCAAAGAAGGAGCAGCCTCACGATTACTGGGAATGATAGTCTCAGTATGTGATCTCAAGTTATTGCAATATATGAACGGATTAGGATCACCGTTAACTGTTACCTCGACTCCATTATGAGGAAACTTAATGCATTGATGATATGTCGATGGGACTGCCCTCATTTCATGAATCCAAGGACGTCCTAGCAATATGTTGTATGTGAGATCTAGATCTAGGACCTGACAAACCACATCCTTTGTGATTGGCCCAATTCTTAGAGGTAAGGTGACTGTGCCCTTGGATGAGCGCTCTTCATCGTCATATGCCTTGATGGTAATTTGATTTATTGAATTCACAGCTTTATCAGAATATCCCAATTGTTTAATTGTGCTCAATGTACAAATGTTTAGACCTACTCCTCCATCTATCAGGACTCGCTTTATTCGATGTTTATGTATGAAGGCTTCAACGTGTAAAGGTGCATTATGTGGCTGACTTACAGAGGCGTCATCGGCTTCTGTGAATGTAAGGGAGTGTGGAATGGAAAGGTATCCCACCATGGCTTGAAACTGGTCCACGTTCAGATCAGTAGGAACGGCAGTGTCTCTCAAGATTTTGTCAAGAATAGCTTTATGAGTGGGGGATATGCGTAAGAGCTCAAGGATGGAGATGAGCGTGGGTGTCTTCCCTAACTGTTCTACAAGGTCATACTCAAGTTTGGTTGACGAAGAAGTAGTATTTTTAGTGGAGGCACCTGGCAACGTAATCTTACCTCGACGGGTTGTAACATGACATTCAGAGGTAGACTCGGAAGAAGATCCAACACCTCTTAGGACAATCTTGGGTCTCTGAGGAGGATTCTCAGGATTTTTGTTCTTGATGGTAATAGTAGAGATATGATTGTCCATTGAGATGTGGTTGATAGTTGAATCATAGTTATAAGGTGCTCTAGTATAGTTGTCTTGATCATCTATGGCTTTACCTTTTCCCTTGTCATGCTTTGGGAATGGTTCGTTAAACATCTCATGTTCTTGATTAGATGAATGTCCCTCAATCTCAATATCACCTCTATCAATGAGATCTTGCACAATGTTCTTCAGTCGATGTCAATTACCTGTCTTGTGACCCTTGCTCTTATGAAATTCACAATATTCATCATCGTTCCACCAATTTGGTTTGACCTTTGGTTCGTATGGAGGAAAATCTGGAACTGTGATCACTTTGTTTGTTACAAGCTTTTTGAATACTGATTCAAGTGGTTCTCCCAATGGGGTGTACTTCCTTCGTGGTCTAGAAGTTGTTTGAGTGTTCACTTGATTGTTTGTAGAACTTGATCCAGAAAAGATGAACTTGGGTCTTATTGTATTGGCATCAACAACACCATCATTAACTGTGTTCTTGTTCTTATTCCAAAATCTTGGCTTGTCTTTTCCTTTAAAGTCCTCTTTGTTTTCTTTGAATATCTTAATGACTCCTTGTTCAATTAAGACCTTTTCTGTTGCTAGGCCCTTTTCAATAATATCCTTGAAGGTAGACAAACAAGCTTTTCTGAGATCATAGCCAATATCCTTGTTAACATTTTGAGTGAACATTTCTACCATTTGTTTCTATGGGATTTCGCAAGAGCATCTGCTAGCTAAATTTCTCCATCTTTGTAAAAATGACGCAAAAGATTCTCCTTCCTTTTGCTTAGTATTGCATAGAGTAGTGACTGAGATATCTGTTTCTATGTTGTAGGAGAAATGCTGAATAAATGCCTCTGCTAAGTCGCCCCATGACTTAATACCAGGAGGTAATTGAGAAAACCATTCCATAGCTTGATCGCCTAAGCTCTGCGGGAATAACCTCATCAAATATGTTTCTTCTGCCGCTACCTCAATGCAAGCTATGAAAAATTGTCTTATGTGTGCTTTGGGGTCTCCTTTTCCTCTATACTTGTCAAATTTTGGTGTCACAAAGTGTGCAGGAAATGGAGGCATTGGAATGCTCTTATCAAAGGGATAAGGACATATGTCTCTCATAGTGTATGTTGGTTTTGGCATACTCATGTCCTCCATTTTCTTTTGTAGATCTCTAATTTGTTGCTCCAAATTGTTCTTGGGAGGAGATCGATTTCTTGTAGCATATCCCATGTTTGAAACACCCATTTGAGGAGGAGCTTGTTGCATGTATGGATGATATTGATCGTAGACATGTCCATATGGAGGTCTATATTGATGCGGCATATAGGGAGCACTTGGCATAATTTCATGTTGAGGAACCCCATATCTATTTTGCGCATGTATACCATATTCTATAGGCATTTCATTTTCTAATGTATTGCCCCCAAATTTGACATGAGGTTTCCTTGTGTCAAAATTTGGAGCATGCCTTTGGATGTCCACTTGTTTTGATTGATCCATAGCTTGAGCATGTGATTGAGCGTATCTATCTGCATAAGGCTTCCATAATGGTCTTCGAAGGTAAGTATCATATGTTTGAGCTTGTGTATGTGGGATTTCTGCTTTTTGAAGCAAAGCTGAAGGTGATTCAGGTACCATATTCGGTCCTCTATTTCGTCCACTATTTGGTCTCCTTTGATCCATGTTAGAGTGAGTTTGTTGTGAGGGTCGATTTTCCATAAGTTGAGACATGTCAAAGTCATGAGGTATTTTAGCTCCACTTTGTGCCATCATGTGTAGAAAGTACTGTCTATCCCTTCTCATTATCTCTTCAACCAATCTATTGAAATGAGGATTCATTATGGATTCTTCTATGTCTGCTGATTGTATTGAAAAGTTGTCCACATTGTCATTGTGTGTAGCATTGTTGTTTGTAGTGTCTGTGTTTTTGACATTTGGATTGTTTCTATAAACATCCATGTCAGGTAATGTAGTGTGCTTAGGATTGAAAAATAAATCATTGTCATACTCATAAGAACTCATGTTTGCGGATTCTTGAGCTTCTTTAGCTATTCTCCTAGATTTTTGAAGGCGGGTTTCAACCATGAACTAAGTGTTTGAGCTAGATGTGAGAGACTAGATGAAAAATGGAAAGAGTATGGAAGACCAAGAGTTGTATGGAGTGTAAATGAATCTTGAGGTGTACTTGCAATGTCCAAGTGTAAGACCAAGTATGTAAGTAGTAGAGTAGGTGTGACTTCCAAAGAGATGATTGTTTCTCTTGATGAGGTAAGCTGACCTTGACTCTAAGTAATACCAAATGAGACCCAAAGGTAAGAAACCTTGATGAGGGACCACTTAGCAAAGTGTAGTTGTATGTAGTGTGTTGAAAAAGTATGATGAGGACAAGCAAGTGACCTTTTTGACTCAAGTTTAGACAAGTATGAATGTAAAATGATATGTGAAGCAATGATGGACTGTATGAGACCCAAGGACAGGTTGAATGCTAGATGAAACCTGAAGAGACAACCTAGGAAGCTCAAGTATTCCGAAACTGATTTCCTTTGTTTGCTGGACTGTAAAAATTTTCAATTCTGGACACAGACGCTTCTGTATACTTCACAAACGTGATTTTCAGATGCAGACGCTTCTCTGTTAGACACAGACGTTGTTAAAAACATAGACGCTATTCTGCCCTTCACAGACACGTTTAGATGTCCCAAACGTGGTTAAAACAGACACAGACGCGTTTCTGTAAACTTCGTGCAATTTTTCCAATCTGTGAAGTTGTTTTGTTGTGACCAAATCCGACTGTTTGACTGTTTTTTCGTGACAAGAGGACTCAAAGTTGATGAGGACTCAATGTTTGCAAGTGTTTAGACTCCAAAAGTGTGTTGTTTGATGTAAAATGTTTTGCATACACTTGAAGACATAAAAGACACAATGTTTTGTTGTTTGGTCTTGAATGTTTGAATGTTTAACATAAGACAAGCACAATTCTTATGGCTGGCCAAGACAATAGTTGTTGATCCCACATAGGGTTTTACCCCTGAGGCTACGCTATTCAGAGCGGATACTTAGATGCTTGACCTCACTAGCTCCACCCTCGGCACTCACTTCTCGGGTCAGCCAAGCATCAGTCCCCATGAAAACTCCCCATGGCGAACTTTGTATCTCTACTAAGAACCGTATGTGTGTGGGCCGCTACCAGAGGTCCGACCTCCTGCCTCAACAACTAGAAGGATTTGGGCTTCTAAAACAAAAAGGTGCTAGTAAGGGCATCCGCTCGTGTGGCCATACATGCGGCACTTTCAGCTCTGTAAATACAGAAGGCTCCCAGTCGGTAGGGGTTACGCCCTACAAATGATCAAATAAATTTGATCAAACGGGTTTATGGGGAGACATAGTGTCGGTATGAACTAATCAGCACATGTTATTCATAGTTTTCACCATGAATACATTTGATTATGGTGGTTCGGATGAGGTGGGTTTTCCTCGCTACCACTTGGGTCGTTCTCTTCTCACTAGTAGTCCTAATGACCACACGGGAAGACAGGCCCTCTAAAGATTAAACAAAAAGAGCCTATTGCTCAAGACACAAAAGACAATGATTCAATTTTAGTGCACCAATGGAAGTGTTTGCTAATCTATGAAAACAAGGCACACAACAAAATTACAAAACCCTAGCTAAGGCCCTACAACAAAATTTGTTAGTAGTTTGGGTTGTTTCAAATGATCACCCCTTCCTGCAAGCACACAAGTTAGGTAAATTTTAGAAAACCCAAAAGACTTTGTGAAAAAGGGGCCTTCAACAAAAACGTTTCTTGCTTCCAAAACAAGCTGCACAAACTTAGTTAGCTAGATCTGAAAGGGTTAGTCCAAAAATAAACCAGATCTGAAACCCTAAGTATGAAATATGAAAATTGAACCAAAGAAAATTTTAAAATTTTGAAACAGTAAAAACACAAACGCTGCTATACCAGACACAGACGTGTCTGTATGACACAAACGCGGTTCTGTGATGCACAGGCGCGGTCAGAACACACAGACGCCTTTCTCGGACACAGACGCGGGCAGAAACGACTCAGACGCGGTTGTATAACACAGATGCCCCTGTCTGAGACCTGCAAAATAAAATTCGACAAAAATGCAGACGCGATTCTAGATTCCGCAGATGCTCCTGAAACTCAGAAACGCGATCCGAAAGTTCGCAGACGCAGATAAACCAAAAATGTCGTCGAAAAATGTCCGATCTACAACTTCAAAAACACAAAATCTGCAACAAAAAGGTTAAATGCAAAGAGACAAGAGTCCCATCGGGCGTGCCAAAATGTATATGGTGAAAATGGATAACAATAACAACAATATTGAAAGGCTAAATGAATCCAACCACAAAACCTTAGCCTAACAATCAACAAAGATCCACCATAACATATGAAGATTACCTAAGACAATGCAAATAACTCAAAATCACAAAGATTATACCATCACATGTCCAATAGGGTTTTGATCTCCGTTCTTCCTATCTCCATTAATCTTGCTTGATATATTTGCTCTCAGATTTTTATATGCACAAGAGCTCAACAAAGAACGGAATGTGGTTGCAAGTAGGATCGTAGTGTAGCCAAGTCTTCAAGATTAGTCATTAGGGTTTGACAATGAAGGAAGCATCTCCTTAAATAGAAGACACAATATGAAATGGAGGGTTAAGATTGAGAGGTGTAAAAAGAGAGGTCGGCTAGGATTAGAGGGTAGGTAGAAGAAATAGTAAAATACTGAAAGAGGTAGGTAGTGTAGGAATTAAGAGATGAATGACATGTGTCATGTGTAGAAAAAGATAATGAATTAGTTAAATAAATAAAGATTTATTTAATTAATAGAAGAATTAGGATAATTAAATAAATAAAAATATTTATTTAATTTAGGAAAAGGATAATTTAAATAAATAAATGTATTTATTTAAATGAGAAATAAGGCTAGAAGAGGATAAATGAACTAATTAAATAAATAAAATATTTATTTAATTAGACATGACAATTTTGGGTGTCTACAACACCATTTTCTTTGATCATGTGATATGTTTATATGGATGCATGTTATGTGGGTTATTTCATTACTTTATGATGATGCAATGCTTAAATGTATAATGCAGGATGTATGCTTTAGATTTTTTTGTATGATTTGATATGCTGTGAGATGTATCTTGAAAATGAGATGTATGATAATAATGTGTATTTAAGTGTAAAATGAAATGCAACTAATTGTAAAATGATATGCAACTAATTGTAAAATGATATGCAACTAATATTTTTGGAGCATCCTCATGTTGCATTTTGCCATCCCGATACAACCATATGTTATTTGCTTTCTTTGTAGGTTTCATCATTGAGCATTGATTTGTTTAGGATATGTTGAAAATTTATACAAGCATAATGGTATAATTGAACCATGATGACCTGAGAAAAATTTACATGATGTTTGATTTTGCAAGATAGCACAAGCGTCAAGGTATAATTGAACCAGGACGACCTGAGTGTGTATTGCGTAAACAGACAAGATTAAATCATTTGTATGCATGAAGTGGAATCAGACCTTCAGTGATATTTGATGTATCATGTCTCAAGGCAAGGAGTCACACAGTACAAGTGATTGCCTCCCAGATAGAAGACTAAGAAAATATTGGAAGTTCCCCATGATCTCTATCTTTGAAGCATTTTAGTGAGAAAAAGGAAAAGATTCCAATAATTTAAAAAGTTCAAAATGCAAAATAGTCAAGATTTTTATGTGATAATGCAACATTTAGTACTTCAGAAAATCATCCATCCTTGGTATTTCTGTGAATTGTTTTGTTTTGTTTTGGCGATGAAGTGTAGTTTTGGTTGCTGGATGTCATGCTTCTAAGTTTTGCAATAGTTGTGATGTCTTGAATGTTTGCAAGTTTTTGAACAAGTTAATGCCCCTAGTTGAGTGTGCCTCCTGATATGATCATGTACAGTGATTTCCACGCGATGGTGGAATGTGGAAAGAGGATAGATATATATGGATAACCCAGGATAGTGACTACGTTAAGTATGTTCTGAATAGATATATGCTAAGTGTCGAGCGATGGTTGATAGTGTTTTGATAGATAAAATGGCATGGAGATAGATAGAGGAGTCGTTCTTTTACAAGAGTGTCTGTTTACCAGGTTTTCACCATTTGTTTTTATTGTACTTTGTTTTTTCTTTTTCTGGATTTTTTTTTTTTTTTTTTGATTTTTTTGATTGTTTTTGGCTTTTTTCGTGCACTAGGCTATTTTAAGTATAGTACTTCTTCAGATGGATGCTATTAGTTGGGTCGTCGAGCACATCTCCTTCTGAAGTTGTTAGCTAATAGGCACCTGATCCATAGACTGATATGATAACATAGGGACCCAACCAGTTAGGTTCAAATTTCCCTTTCTTTTCTCGATCTTGCTGATTTCTTGGATTTTCTTTGAGGACTAGGTCACCAACTTTGAAGTTTTTGGGAATGACCTTGTGATTGTAGCTTCTGCACATGCGTTGCCGATATGCTTTGAGATGAGTATAAGAATGCTGGCGTCTTTCATCTAATAGTTCAAGTTCTTGCAGTCGGTTAACTCGATATTATTCATCTAGGATTAAACCTTTCAAAAAGACTTTGAGAGATGGGATTTCTACCTCCAGGGGTAAAATGGCCTCTGATCCATATACCAATGAGTATGGTGTTGCGCCTGTAGGTGTGCGGATGCTAGTTCTGTATGCCTAAAGTGCTAGATTGAGTTGTACGTGCCAATCTTTGCCTGCATCATTCACTGTTTTCTTTAGGATTTTCAAGATTGTCTTGTTAGATGCTTCTGCTTGACCATTGCCCTGTGGGTAATATGGTGTAGAAAACCGATGTTGGATTTTGAATTTTTCACATAGTTCCTGTACATCTTGGTTTTTGAAAGGTCATCCATTATCTATGATGATTGAACTTGGAATACCATATCTACAGATTAGATAATTTAGGATAAAAGAGGCAATTTGTTTCCCAGTCACTGTGGTCATGGGAACTACTTTGATCCATTTGGTAAAGTATTATGTTGCAGTTATAATGAACTTGTGTCCATTTGAAGATGAAGGATGAATTTTGCCAACTAAATCTAGTCCCCATTGACAAAATGGCTAGGATGTCATAAATGGTTGCAGTTCCTGTGCTGGTGCATGTATCAGATTGCCATGGATCTAGAATTTAGGACATTTCTTGGCAAAATGATATGAGTCTTTCTCCATTGTAGGCCAGTAGTATCCCATCCGTAGAAGTTTTTTAGCAAGAGTAGTACCACTTGAATGTGTGCCACAAATACCTTCATGAAGCTCATGTAAAGCAGAATCAAAATCATTACAATCAAGGCAACGAAGAAGAGTACCATCTAGACCTCGACGATACAAAGTATCAACGGTAAGGGTATAACGGGCAGCTTGTCGGATAAAGTTACATTTTTGGTTACGGGATTGGTCAATTGGTAAGATATTGTGTTTGAGATAGTCGTATATTGGTCCATATAACGGAGAATCCAAACCAGTCAAGGCATAGATAACTTGGGATTCAAAGTGGTCATAGGCGGGAGAGAATAGTTGCTCTACCAGGAACTCATAACGACTCTGTTGCTCTGGAATTTGTAGTAGTGAAGCGATAGTAGCCATTGCATCGGCTGCTTTGTTGTTCAATCTTGGTATTTGTTCGAAGGTGATGTGCACAAAATATTGTTTGAAGTCATCCACCATTTGCTTGTAGGGTAGTAGCTTGTCATCCTTTGTCTGATAGTTGTTGTTGATTTGATTGACAACTAGTTGTGAGTCTCCATAGACTTTTAACTCTATGATTTTCCATTCGATGGCCATTTTGATGCCTATAACCAATGCCTCATATTCAGCCACATTATTTGTGCATGGAAACATAAGCCTATATGATCTTGGCATAGTGTGTCCTTCAGGAGTGATGAATAGAATGCCGACCCCTAAACCATGTTGTGTATAGGATCCATCAAAGTATAGGGTCCATTGTTTGGGAGAAAGAGCAAGAACGTCCCTATCTAGAAATTCAATCTCCATGGTTTGTTTTCCTGGTAGCGGTGCTTCAGCTAGCTGATCTGCAATTGCTTGTCCTTTGATGGCTCATCTTTCTATGTACTGGATATCGAATTCACTGAGAATCATGACCCATTTAGCCAATCGGCTTGTAAGAGCTGCCTTGCTGAGTAGATATTTGAGAGGATCAATTTTTGCGACTAGCTTAATGGTGTGTGCTAGCATATAATGTCGGAACTTCTGAGATGCAAAGACCACTGTTAGGCAAGCCTTTTCAATGAATGTATAGTTGAGTTCATAGCCATTCAATGTCAGACTGATGTAATATATGGCTCATTCCTTTCCTTGTTGATCTTGTTGTGCCAATAGTGCCCCCAGCGATATATCTGTTGTTGAGATATATAGGATAAGAGGCTTTCCTGCGACTGGTGGTACTAGAACTGGTGGGTTCATCAGGTACTGTTTGATTTGGTAAAAAGATTCCGCACACTTAGTCTCCCATCTGAATGGTACATTTTTGTGTAGCAAATGGTTAAATGGTAGACTTTTATTTGCTAGTTGAGAGATGAATCACCTGATTGATTGAAGTCATCCCTGTAGAGATCTGAGTTGATTGATATTCTTTGGTGGTGGCATGTCCATAATAGCTTGTACCTTTGCTGGATCAACTTCAATACCTTTAGCTGAGACTATGTAGCCTAGTAACTTGCCTGAGGTAACCCCGAAGACACACTTCTTAGGGTTGAGCCTGACTTGGAATTTCTCCAATCGAGCAAAGATCTTTGTTAGGATACTGAGATGTTCGGCTCTGGTGAAGGATTTAGCTAGTAAATCATCCACATAGTCTTCCATAAAGGTGTGCATCATATCATAGAAGATTGTTGTCATTGCTCTTTGATAAGTGGCCCCTGCATTCTTTAAGCCAAAAGGCATAGCATTCCAACAGTACGTTCCCCAAGGACAGGTGAATGCTATTTTATCTTGATCTTCAGGAGCTATTTTGATTTGATTATAGCTTGAGAAACCGTCTATTAGTGAGAGCATTGTATGGCCTGTTGTGAGATCTACAATTATATCGATACTTGGTAGAGGAAAGTCATCTTTTGGACAAGCTTTGTTGAAGTCCCTGAAGTCAGTGCATATTCTGATACTACCATCTAGTTTTGATACTGGAACGATGTTGGAAATCTATTCTGCATAGTCAATGGGTCGGATGAATCCGACATCTAATAGTTTCTTTAGTTCAGTTTTGACCATGAGTGCCACCTATGGATTCATCTTTCGTAGCTTTTGCTTGACTAGCTTAACTCCTATAGAAATGGACAAGTGATGCATGATTAAGTGTGGATCTACTCTGGGCTTATCAATGTATGACCAAGCAAAGTTAATTTGCTGTTCTTTAAAGAAAATGATAAATGCCGCTCTTTCTTCCTCTGTCAGAGATTCTGTAAGGTGTATGTTTCTAGCTATGTCCGTGGTACCAATGTTGATTGATTGAGTGAGCTCAATCAATATGGGTGATTGCTCTTGAAAGTGCTCAGGAAGAGTGTCAAGTCTCCCATCGTTAGGTGCCTTAAAAAGGTTTTCACCCTCAGATGCGTCCTTTATTTTTATTTTTTTGTGATCTGGAGCTGCCATTGACTGGTTTTTAGCATCAAATCCTTTATTTGGTTTATTTTTGCGACTGAGAGACTTGGCACTCCTTGTTTGGCAGACATCGTTACTTTGTTCACTGGTAGAGCCTATTTCGAGATTTGTTGTACATAGGTAATGGATAATAGATTCATCATCTGAGAAAATTGGTATATCATAGATTTCAGGTTCATCCCAATCGATGAGGTCAGGAAAGACAAGCGGTAAGGAATCGTGGGGTGGATCAAGTTCTGCTACTGTAAGCGTTAGGACAGAGTGTTCATCGTGATTGTTCTTTGTTTTAAAGAAGTCCAGGGTTTCATCGAGGTCTTTGATGGTATCATCTTCCACATAGACTTGTTCATAATATTTCTGTTCATTTTCCTTGGCATCATAGATATTTTGTGGTCCAAATTCAAGAGGTCTATCTTCTGCGTTATGTTCTTCTTGAGAAAGGGACATGGAATCAGTATCATCCAGGATATTTGTAGTAGTATTGGAGCAGGTACCCCATTCATATTCATTGGAATCTGTCTCATAGGCATCATCTCAGATTCTAGCTGTGCTACAAACAGGTATGTTGTATGGTGAAAACAAATTTTTGATGATGGATACCATTTTGATATTTTGTGTTGATTCTGTGTCAGATCCGTCTTCTACTTTTTGAATTTGTTCATAGACTATGCTTCCTCAGGGAGGAATAACGATATCTGGAGATGACATGATTTGTTCTTGAGACATTGGTGTTTGAATATGAGCTACTGCTGCAGATATGGCCTTCTTATGATTTAGAAGCTTTCCCTGATGCAACTTCTGATCTTGATGCTCCCATGCCTTGCGGATTGTTCAGCTAATTCAAAGAGTGCTTCCTGCCAGGATTCTTCTTTGTACTTCTTCTTTACCTTCCATTGAGGTTTTGTAGTTATGTGTGGCAGCCGTTTCAATAGGAACGTGAGTTTAGAACCCAATCCTGCTTTGTTTTTACTAGGTTGTGAAGGAAGATCTATAGGTTCAGTGACTCCTTCTTTGCGTTTCCCAATAGGTCCTTTACTGCCATATCCCATTTGTTTCATGATTAAGTATCTTTTTCCATACAAGTGTGTTGGTAGAACAATGTCCAGAGCGGCTGCTCTATTATCTTCTTCCTCATCTTTGTATAACCAGCTAAGAATGTCCTTGTCTTCTGATTCATGTGCTAGAGTACCCAATTGGATGAAGGTACCATCAAATTTGGTGATGGGCTAAGTAGCCAGATGTGTTGATGTAGTAGGCAAACCATGCGATCTAGGTGATGTTGGAAATTTGGCTAAACATAAAGGCTCCAAAGAATATTCTCCCATGCCCTGGTCTTTGATTTGCATCTTCTGCTTGAAGTCTTCAAACAAAGAGTTGGGCTTTGCTGTTTGTAGATCTGATGTCAAGGATCGCTGCTTTTCTCTATTATGAGGAACCAAACTGTCTCAGGCTGCCCCCATTGCGTTGCAATGTTGAAATGGATTGTGATCAGCAGATATGGAGATTTCTTGTCCATCATAAGGAAACTTGACACACTGGTGATATGTAGAAGGTACTGCTTGCATTTCATGTATCTAGGGCCATCCTAACAAAATATTGTAGGTTAGATCTATGTCCAAGACCTGACATACAGTATCCTTTTGCACTGGTCCCACTTGAATAGGTAATATCACAGTTCCTTTAGAGGACCTTTCCTCATCATCATATGCTTTTATGGTAATCTTCTTGCGAGGATCAATAGACTCTTCTGAGAAGCCTAATGCATGGATAAGCTTTAAAGTACAAATATTAAGTCCGACTCCTCCATCTATTAAGACTCTTTTTACTCAGTGTTTGCAAACAATGACTTCAATATGGAGAGGAGTATTATGCGGGTCACTCAAGGAAGTATTGTCATGCTCTGAGAAGGTGAGGTTATGAGGTCCTGTCATATGGGTGACCATGGCTTGAAATCTATTTGTATCCAGATTTTGAGGTACATTTGTTTCCAATAGCGCTTGCTCCAATATGTCTTTGTGCTTTGGCGATAGTTTCAACAATTCTAGTATGGATATCTGAGCTGGAGTCTTGCGTAGTTGGCTAACCAAGTCATAATGGATTTTTGGTGTGACAATTGTAGGTGTAGTATGTCCTTTCAAGACATATTTCTGAGTTCGGGTTGTTACATTGACAGATTCATGATCATGCCGATCTCGAATGGTGATGACATTTACTTGATGATCTTCAGCTGATATGTGGTTGATGGTGTTGTTGTAGATATGATTGATATGAGCTTCGCGTGTATCATCTGAGGTTGATGCTCCATCTTTGTTGTAATTTGGGAGAGGATTTTTGAAGGCTCCGTGATCACCATTTGTTTTGAGACCATCCACTATTAAGTCACCTCGATCAATCATGTCCTGTACCAGGTGTTTTAATCTCATGCAATCGTTCGTTCTATGACCCTTGTTATGATGGAAATCACAATAATGTGAATCATTCCACAAAGGTGGTTTGATTGGGGGTTCACAGTTGCTGATTGGAGGTAAAGAAAGAATCTTGTTTGCCAAAAGTTCTCTGAATGCTGATTCTAATGATTGTCCCAGTGGTGTGAAGATACGCTTTTGGAAATTGTTTGTGTTGTTGCGTGAATTGTTGTTAGGTCCTAGATTCATGTTTTTGCATTGAGTATCATTGGTGTTGTTTGTGTTGAGTTGTCCTTGATCAGTGTTTGGTGCATATGTGTTAGCACCGGGATTAGCATTTTTAGGATTTTTCGTATTTTGAGGATTTTCGGATAATGCAAGCACGGGTTGCTTTGATTTGGGATCATATGATTCATTGTTGCCTTCGTTTTTGTTTCGAGTCCAAAATCGAGATTTGTCAAGGTTGGTGTTGTTCTGATTATAGTAGTTTGATGAGTTTGTTCCTTCCTTGTAGAATTTGAGTGTTCCCTTTTTGACACATGCTTCCTCTACTTGAATGCCATTTTCAATCAATTTAGCGAAAGATGGTATGCATTGAAGTTTTAGTCTGTAACTCATTTCACTATTCAAGTTATCGATGAAGATTTTCATTTTCTCCTTTTCAGGAATATCTTGTGGATATCATGATACCATGCGTTGCCAGTGTTGAAGAAATATCATGAATGTTTCATTGTTCTTTTGTTTGGTATTGCAGACATCTAGCATGGTTATGGCATGTTGAATATTATAGGAGTATTGGGTTATGAATTTGTTAACCAATTCATCAAATGATTTGACAGGTGGTATAATCTTGGATAACCATTCCATTGTCTGTCCTCCCAGGCTTCTTGGGAATAACCTCATCAAATAAGTATCATCATGAGCAAATTCAAGACTCATGGTGCAAAATTCTCGAACATGATCCCGAGGATTACTTTTCCCATCATATTTATCAAATTTGGGGACATCGAAGTTTGGAGGAAAAGGTACCATGTTCAATCTTCTGTCAAATGGATAAGGACAGATTTCATTTATAGAGTACCGCACTGTTGTCCCTTGTTGCATATCTTGTATTTGTCTTTGCAACATTTGCATTTGTTGAGTAAGAGCAACCAAGGGCGCATTATCTTGCTGAGGGAAGAGTTCTCCCCTCGTATTTGTTCTTAGCTGAAAAGGTGTGGTAAACGGTATATTTTGTTCTGGAGTTTCGAGCTTAGATATACGCATTTCTGGTATACGTTGTTCTGGAATATGTTGATCAGGTATGTGAGTTTCTTCTTCTCTTTGTTGTTCTTGATATGCATATTGTCGAGACCCGGTTTGAAAAATGTTTGTGTCTAAATCTTTAGGAAGTTTAACGCCTTTACTTGTGAGCATGAGCAGATACTTTTCTTTGTCATTTTCCATAAGCCTTTCGACAAGTTTTTGGAATGAAGGATTTTTTTGACATTCTTGAAAAAGTGCTTTAGTAATTTTAGGCTCTTCTGAGTGTGGAACTTCAAAAGGATTTGACAATCTGTCATTCATACTTGATTCTGCGTGTGTCTCGCTTTGTTGGTTCTTTTGAGAGCGAGTAACAAGCATTTTAGTAAAAACTTTCAGTGACGAAGGGGACAAAATCCTCTTCGATGTGTTGCTCGGGGGTGGGTGGTTCTGGTCGAGATGTGTTATAAGTTATGCACTCGTCAGGCAAGAATGCTAGATTAATCTTTCCTCTGTGATTTATTTTTTTATTAAAAGAAGATTTTTGATAGTAGGCTCTTGTCTTCAAGGGTTCTTTGTCAAATTCGTTGGATTTGTTTTGGATATACCATTTGACGTGATGAAGGAATACCTGATGAGATTTGAAGAGTTGACGATTGATGTATAAAAACTTATTTCTCTTGATGAATTTGGAAAAACTAGGTTGTTGTTTCTTCAACGTGATGTTACGATAAAGGTTCTTTCTTTTTAGAATAAGGGGATTAGTCATGCATGAGTGATCAATGGTTTCCTTTGATTGGTTTGGATTCAGTTGATTTTTGTTTTTGAAAAGTTCAAATCTTACTCTATCAAAGTGAAGGTTTAGATGCCCCTTCATGACAAAGCGTGTCAAATGATATGGATAAAAGCCTCCCGATCTGGAAACTTGATTTGACAATTTGAAAATTTTAAACAAGTGTTTTGAAATAAAAATCCATAAGATGGCAAAGGATTCTGTTGATACTGATGATGAGTGTTTCCAGATTATGATAGGAGAGACATCCTTTATTGTGCGATTCGTTTCGGATTCTGACAACATTTGTTTTGACACAAATTTAGCTTGAGAAATAGTTCTAATGGTTTGTTTGTCATTCTGTTTTGATGAAAAATGATGTTGATGGAAAAAAGGCTTTCAAAAATATTTTTGAAAATTTTAAAATTCCTCCTGATTTTGCTCTTTGTTTTTCTTTTTTGATCACGTGCTAGAACAGAGACTACATGCGCTACTGAAATGCCTCTATGCGCTAAAATAATAACCACAAGCGCTAGGCTGCCCCCAGACACGCGCTAAAGTTTTGATTGTTAAAAATTGTTGTCTAGCTATTTTGAAAAAGCTATGCGCTATTCTAGGCCTGTCACGCGCTAACTGTTAAGCTTGATGCGCTAATGTTTGTTTTCTACGTGCTAAGCTATTGCTTCCACGCGCTAGACTATTTTGCTGATGCGCTAAATGTTTCAACACTGATTTGATTTATGATAAAAATGCTACCGTTTGGACCCGACACGCTAACTTGATGCTTGGATGCGCTAATAAAAATACTCTATGCACTAAGAAGTTTCTCGTATGCGCTAAACTACCCTGATTTTGCTTTGGTTTGGTTTTTTTGTGATTTTTGAATTTTTGCTATGAAATTTTCAAGTTTGATGGATGATTTTCTGAAGTAATAAATGTAAGCACGGCACAAAAAGTGCAACCATTTTGCCTAATCTAACAAAAAGTGTATGTTTTGCGAGGATGTGTTCAAATCCCCAATGTTTTAACAGGTTTGGATACAAATAATACACTTCAGAAAGACTCTTTAGTCAAGGGTCATAAATAACATCATAGCCCACTAGTCTCGATACTTCGTCAGCTCAAACAGTCGTGTCACCCCCTAGAAGGCACCCGTTTTTTTGCCTTTTGCCAGAAATTAACTCAAAGTGAATCGCTTTACAGTTGAGTAGTTATTTTGGGAGATATATGGTGAGTAATCTTGGGGGCGGATTCTTCCCCACCCTTGAACTATGATGTTATAAATGTCTGGTTACTGACTCGGTTCAAAGTTTCTATTTCTATGGTTCATAATCAGGCTTCCTGTTCGGCCGTCAGTGATAAACTCCCTCAGGAGGCTTCCCAACCTTTAGAACAAAGGTTTTACGTATCTCAAGGATACTGGGGGAAGGCTAATCGCTGCATACAACCATTGAAAAAGACTTTCATCACTTTCAACATTTGATTATAGTGGGTTGGAATTCTTGGCATCAAAGTCGTTCCCCACTTAGGTCGTTCCCTTCACACCGGCCATAAACGACTTTAAGAGTTGATTCCAACTCCTTGAGAAGACAGGCCTGCTAAAGGATGTAAATGCTTGAAATACAAAAAGCTGTAAGAGTGGTCTGGATTTTTTATCACCCAGTTAAGGGGAGAGCATATTCCTTCTACTTTCGAGACAAAGCAATCAAGTTGGTTCTTTTTATCCTTTCAATTCAGTGATTTGCTAAAATCTATATGGAGATGTTGCTCCACAAAAACATGGTGTTTATTTTATCCTTTCAAGGCAATGATTTTCTGATCTATGAAAAGGAATTTGGTCAACAAAGTAAATTCGATGTTTTGGTCAGCAAAATGAAAATCGATAGGGGAAAACTTTCCCTCTTTGTTTTGCGCAAAATAAAAATGAGGTTCTTTTACTTTGCAAAAATAAAGTGAATCCTTTTAGACACCAAAGGATGGTGATATTCTTTTTATCCCTTTCTTGCAAAAATAAAGATTGTTTTGTTCTTTTTAGAACCCAAACTGAGAAATTTTCTCCTAGAAAAGTAAGAAAAGATTGTTGTTGTGGTTCGTTTTACAACCCAAAGTAAGGTAAGTCCAATTTTATCCAATAAGAATTAAAATGACTCTAAAATTTAACTAACTTAACTAAGTTAGCCATAATCTAAAACTATTTGTAATTCTACAAATAAAATCCAGCTCCACCTGCAAGAAATTGTCAGAGCCCTGCAAAATTCCAATAAAATAGTTAGAGAAATCTAGATTTTGGTGGACTTCTATAAGTCTAAATTTTATTTCAGTTACAATTGTAAATTTTGTCTTCTGTTTGTGATGTGTTACAGAAAGGACTGCACGTGCTGCAATATAACCTGGATGCACTAAAATAATGTCCTAATGCGCTACACTGTTTATTGGATGCGCTACTCTATGCGTCGAAAGCGCTGCTCTGTTTTTCTCCCGCGCTGAGACCTACAGGAAAATTAGTGATTTGATGCGCTAAAAGATGGACTTCACGCGCTGGACGATGGACTCCATGCGCTAAACAGTGGACTGGATGCGCTAAGCTGTTAACTAGATGCGCTAAACAGTGAACTGGACGCGCTAATTCATTTTTCCTGTGTGCCTACAAAAGTGGTTAGTTTCAAAAACTGATTTGATATATGGGGTCGGGCCCCACTGTGGGCACCAGAAATGTATGTGGGAAAAGTGGGCTGATAAAACTCAATATGTGAAAATATTGCTAAATACTAGTCCACACACACACACAAGACTTATTGGTGCAAACTATGGAGTAATAAAGTATTACTCAGCTTCCCAAGGTGGGTCCCATGGTTCTCTATCTCACAATGTCCCTCAAACCAATGTTTTTTCTCTCAGATCACTGAGCAAAGTGGTTTAGGGATGACAAATGCAAGAACGAGGGATGTTTTGATATATTTTAGAATGAAAGGTATGCTAAGCTATGTATGATTCTAGAAATGCAATAAACTAGATGATAAGATGACAAGGTTAATATAAATACTATCCTAACATGATATATTTAATCTATGATTGAGCTAAATGATAAAGAAAATATTCTAAACATGCATATTTAGACTAATTTCTATTCCAAAGAGAGGCTAAATGATGAACATAAAATGATATGTGATAGCTTGAATGTATTTGAGTATAAATGTGATACTTCAAATTTGGAGGATGATCAAAATGAAGGAATGAGAGCTCTATTTATAGCAAAAATAGGGCAATGGATGGCCAGGATTGAAAGATTCAATCAAGGGTTGAGTTTGAAAGTTGGGGATCCATGTTTGCAATTGACACCAATGAAATGGTGACAAGTGTCAACATAGGGTTGGGTTGAGAGAAGGGGTTGGAGGCATTAAATGCCTGAGAAGACCTAAGGGTTATCTAGAGATAAGGGTTAAGCTTAAGTTAGGTTTACCCAATGGAATAAGAGTTAATTCAAGGATAAACCTTTGTGCAAATGATTAAGAGATAATCATGGTCAAAGCCTTAAAGGCTTGATGAGACCCTTGGGTTGGGTGAAGGTTGAGTTAAAACAAATTTATTAACCATGTAAGAGGGTTTGAGTTAACCATTAATGGTTATTGGAGACTTTGGGGGATTAAGTGGTTGAAGGTTGAAAGCCTTTAATGGTTATCAAAGACTTTGAGGAATTAAGTGGTTGAAGGTTGAAAGCCTTTAATGGTTATCAAAGACTTTGAGGTTTGAGAAGTGACTTCCTTTTTGCTTAGGGATGTGATAAAGTTAAAATGATGGGTTAGGCTAATTAGAAGCGATTAGAAGATTCTAGAAGGGATTTAGAAAGGGGTTTGGGATTTTGCAATTGGATGGAGGGATAATAGGATTTAATTGAAATAAAGTAATTTAATTCAATTTGGTTGCAATTTGGAGGAATTAAATAAATTAGATTTATTTAATTTAGAATAACTATTTAATTAAATTTGAATTTAATTAAAAGTGGATGGGGGGAATTTAATTGAATAAAATGATTTATTCATTAAATGGGTATAGTGAATTTTATTTAAATAAATTGAGTAATTTACTTAATAAAATAGAGGAATGCGGATAATTTAATTAAATTGGATTTAATTAAATAGAGAAATGAACATAAAATATTCATTTAGGAATATGGTCATTTTTATACATCTACAAATACATGCTTCATCTAGATTGTCTGAGTGTAGTTCATGAAAGCTGCAACATACTCTGCTTCCACTGTAGACTGAGAGATACAACTCTGCTTCTTACTCATCCATGAGACCAATCTACCACCGAGAAAGAACGCACCACCGGTTGTGCTCTTCCGATCGTCCACATTACCTGCCCAATGAGCATCTATGAATACTTTCAAGTTGAAATCATTGCTATATGGATACCACAATGCATAGTCAACTATCCCCTTTAGATACCTAAGAATCCGCTTGACTGCAACCAAGTGGGATTCTTTTGGACTTTTCTGGAACCTTGCAGTAATGCCAACTGCATGTGCAATATCCGGTCTGCTATGCACTACATAATGCAACTTACCAATCATTGATCGGTATTCCTTCTCATTAACCAATGTCGAGTCATCCTCTTTGGATAGTTTACAACTGATCACCATCGGTGTACCAACCAGTTTTCTTTCTTCCATGCCAAAGGTCTTCAACACCTCTTTGACATACTTGGACTGAGTGATAAAGATTCCATCTTTCATCTGCTGAATCTGCAGTCCAATGAAGAACTTAATCTCCCTTATGAGTGACATCTCAAACTCTTTCTTCATCTCATTTGCAAACTCATGACTCATCTTGTCATCTCCACCAAAGATAATGTCATCAACAAATACCTCACAGATCAGGATCTGATCTCCTTCAGATTTCAAGTAGATATTGCTATATTTTCTTGTTCTCTCGAATCCAATCTTCACAAGATGGGAGTGTGGGCATTCATACCATGCTCTAGGTGTCTGCTTTAGACCATATAAGGCTTTATGTAGCCTACACGCCATGTCACTATCTTCAGATAGGGCAAACCCATTTGGTTGCTCTATATACACCTCCTTTTCAAGTACACCATTTAGGAATGCAGATTTTACATCCATTTGATATACTTTGAATCCTTTAAAAGCTGCATATGCAAGAAGCATATGAACGCCTTCCAATTTGGCTACAGGAGCAAAGGTTTCTCCATAGTCTTCTCCTTCTTCTTGGGCATATCCTTTACACACTAGTCTAGCTTTGTTTCTAATCATTGTGCCATCCTCATTCAGCTTATTTCTGAAAACCCATTTGGTACCGATGGCATTTTTATGCTCTGATCTGGGTACCAAAGACCATGTACCATTTTTCTCTATCTAGTAAAGTTCCTCTTCCATTGCCTTGATCCAGTCTTCATCTTTATGTGCCTCTTCGAATGATTTAAGCTCAAATTCAGAGATCATACATGAGTTTTCTCTGACCTTTCTTCTTGTAAGGATTCTCGCATCCTTATCTCCTATGATCTGCTTAGGATCATGATTCAGCATGACATACTGAGGAATGGTCTTAACAGATTCCTCTTGCTTTTCTTCCTCATCCTCTTCTCCATCAGTATCGGCATCTACATCTACCGGTGTTGTAACACTGTTACTGGTACTAGGTTGACTGGCAACCGATTCCCAGAAGGTTACAACCAGTTCATTTACCGCTTGCACACTATCGGTTTCCTCAGTTTTCTCAGAGGTTTCATCAACTCTCACATTGATGCTTTCCATAATTCTGTGAGTTCTATTATTGAAACACTTGAGAGCTTTGCTCTTGGTGGAATACCCTAGGAATATTCCCTCATCACATTTCGCATCAAATTTGCTCTAGTGTTTGCTCCTCTTGATGTAACATTTGCTACCAAACACTCTAAAGTAGCTTACCACAGGTGTCTTACCGGTCCAATACTCATAAAGATTTTTATCCTTACCTTTCTTGATGAGTACCCGATTCATTGTGTAGACTGCAGTGCTCACCACTTCTCTCCAAAAGGTGTGAGCAACCTTTCCTTGAATCAGCATTGTTCTTGCTGCTTCAACCACAGTCCAACTATTCCTCTCTACTAGGCCATTTTGCTGAGGAGTTTGGGGGGCAGACAGTTGCCTCTTGATGCCATGTTCTTCACAGTACTTGTTGAATTCACTGGAAGTGAATTCCCCTCCTTGATCAGTTCTAAGGCACTTGATCCTTTTACTGCTTTCCTTCTCCACTAATGCTCTGAAAGCTTTGAACTTTCCAAAAGCTTCAGACTTATCTTTCAAGAATGTGACCCACATCATTCTTGAGCAGTCATCAGTGAGAATCATGAAGTACCTATCACCCTGCACACTCCTAGTTTTCATAGGACCACACAAATCAGTATGCACAAGATCAAGTAAATTGTCAGCAGTGAAAGGTTTACCTTTAAAGGTTGAGGAAGACATTTTCCCCAGTTGACACTATCTGCATAAGGTATTTTCCAGTTTGCTCAGCACCAGCAACCCTCTAACTACCTTGATCTTATTGGCCTTCACAATGTTATCAAAGTTTACATGGTAGAGTCTCCTTTGCCATATCCAGCTGTCATCATACTTGGCCATAAGACATGCACTCACATTTGTATTCAGCTGAAATAGGTTACCTTTGGTTTGCATGTCGGTGGCCACCAATACACCATTCTTTCTCTTGATTCTGCACACTCCATTCTCGAATTCCAGAGTGATACCACTATCATTTAGCTGGGCAACACTTAGAAGGTTGTGTTTGAGACCATCAACCCAATACATATTGTCAGCACTGCTCTTTCCATTCAGAGAGATGGACCCTTTGGCTTTGACCATACATGGTGCATCATTACCAAAGCGAACCACACCACCATCATATTCTTCCAAGGATAGAAACTTGCTCCGGTCACCAGTCATATGGTGAGAATAGCCACTATCAATTATCCACTCATTGGAATTATCAAAATGGGAGACAAGAGCCTTCTTGTCTGACACATCTACCTTGACAGCAACAAACACAATATCTTCATTTTCTTCATCTTCTGATTCCTCATCTATGACACCTTCATCAACTGCCACAAAACAGTTTCTCCGGTTTCCTCCATTGAATTTCTTGAACCTTTCTAGTTTGTCCTTGTTGTCACCATTAGGACAGTTTACAACAATATGTCCTATTTGGTTACAAGAAAAGCATTTCAAAGGAAGCTTACCTCTGTATTTACTGGTTCCTTTAGGAAGTTTCCTGGCAAGAAGAGCTTCAAATTCCATCAGAAACTCCTCATCATCCATTTCTCTGCTCTGTCTTGGTTCACCACTAATGTTTGCTTCTTTTCCTTTTCTGGATGGTACAACAGAAGCTTAAAAGCTTATTCAGTCTTTTGAACACTACCATCAAAACTATTTAGCTCATAGGTTGTCAACTTTGCAATGATGGAGTCTAGGGATACTGTAGTCTTATCTATTGATCTCAACTCCTGAATAGCAACAACCCTTATTGCATAGATCAGTAATAAGGATCTCAGAACTTTGCTTACCATAGTGGAATCTTCCATTTTACCACCTGCACTCTTGATATCTCCGACAATAGTTTTGATTCTTATTCCATACTGTTGAATGGTCTCACCTTCAACCATCCGCATGTCTTCAAACTTCCCTCTAAGGCTTTCTTCCTTAGCTTGTTTTATATGCTCATCACCGCCAAAGATATTTTCAAGAGTATCCCATACTTCTTTGGGATTTACTTTATCTTGGACATCAATAAACTCAATGTCAGATAAACTACTAATTAGGGCTTCCATGACTTGCCCATTCTCCCGCATCTCTCTCTTTTGGTCATCGGTGAGAGTACCGATAGGGGCAACATAAGCATTCTCAACATAGCTCCAGTGTTGAGCACCCATGCTTCTAATTTATATCTTCATTCTGTCTTTCCATATACTGAAATTATCTCTGTTGAACTTTGGACCTTCCCTCTTCATCATTGGACTGGGATCTTTTCCTCAAGCGGTTAAGCTTATAACATAGAGGACCTGGAGGAAGCTCTAATACCAATTGATAACTCAATGATGAATGGATAGTACCAAACTGGTACTGAGAGGGGGGGGTGAATCAGTATAGGCAAAAACACTTTACTAAAATCGGTTTGTCAGCAGACACTTTGCTTTCGCAAGCAAATAGTAACACCAGTCTTAAACAAAGTACAACCAACAAAACCCAGAATAACTGAGACAAGCATAAACCGGTTGACACTTATCTTTTCATACAATCTAATACTTCATTTCTATTTCACCCTAGTGCATGAACAAGTAATCTATAGTCAAAAATATGTAAACAACTATATCAACATGATTTACCTTTAGACACAAATCACTTAAGCCATCACATGAATAACACCACACATGACACACATATTTTTTCACGTGGAAACCCAACTGGGAAAAACCACGGTGGGGATGAATACCCACAAGTTGTTTTTGAACTCTTTAGAAGTCCACTCTGTTAGGAGCCTTGTCCGGTTAAAGACTAATACAATAGGTTCTATTAGGAACTGATCCTATTAGGGATCACCCAGTTAAGGGATGGCTAGAATACTCGGTCAAGGGTTAAACCCGGTTAAAGGTTACCTTGTTAGAGGATTTCAAGAACTCAATGGTTTTGAGTCACCCTGTTAAAGGATTTACAGTAAGCCGGTTAAAGCTACCCTGTTAAGGGATTTCTCAACTGTTGAAGTGGTTAGAGATCAACAGGTATTACAATGATCTGGTAACAACACTCAATGCCAATGCAGATCCACTTTAGCTCCTCTTCAGATCCTGCACTTATACTCTGCAGGTATCACTTCTCTCCTCTGGTCTGGCAAGAACCATGTATCACTTCACTTGGATACACACACACACAACTTTTGCCAACAACCTCATAAAGAAACACAACATCGACCTTATAGGAAACAGATAGGTCGGTAGCATAAACCCTAAACTCTAAACCTGTTAGGTTGAGCAATTCAAACGGTTCAATCCTGACCGTTGAGCACATTGCATTAAATGCAACAGTCTTGAACCGATCTCAAGACGTTCTCCATCATTCCTTTTCCACTACTTTCATGGTGGTTGATACCCCATCATGTGTTTCACCATTTACAGACTTTGCACATTCCCGAGGTAGATAGGAACAATCTCCTTCATGCAAGATCCTTCATGCGCACAAGGCTGATGTGGCAACACGATCTGTTCTTCATTACAATGCTAACTCATCACACAAAGTCATCGGTTGAGTCACATAGGCTTGAAGCACTTCAACCGGAAACCCTAAAATTGAGACTACCAACCGGTAGTCATACAACGCTTCCATGTGCCAGTTCCCATACCAACATGCCGATTCACCTTGAACAAACATACCGCTTCACTTTGGCACATATACCGATTCACAGTGTTATACTGGTTCTTACATATACCAGTTCCCTCTTCAGCATATTGACATCAATGACAACATACAATGTCATCATGTCCTCATACCGGTTCACATAATGCCAACATTGAACATAAATGAGGCATTTTCCAAGAATGCATTTATCTTTACCATGATCAAATAGTTTGTATTTGAGAGAAAATAAGTTTATTTTCATCAAAATTTACATCCACTTGTAGGAGTAAATAAAATACTCTTAAGTGGCATGGTTTTCAAAAAAAAAAATGTCAAAGTTTCGTACTTTTTTCTCTTAGGTCTCTTAAGAGACTAACTAGATTATTGTAGTCTACAAAGATTAATGCCCATTGGAAATGAAAGAATAATTCCACTATAATTCACCCACTCTAACATGTCAGTGCCTCAATTTGGTCCTATGAGGTGCCGATCAAAAAATATGACTCTTGGCACCCTTACACCAAATGAAAATGAAGAATTTTATAAGAATACATTTATTGGTGGATAAATCAAACAATTTGGATTTGAGAGAGATTGAGATAGGTTATTGTAGTAAAAGTTACATCCACCAATATTTTCAAATGGAGCATCCTTAGGTGTCACAAATCTTAATAGCCATCACATCAAACATTGAATATGTGCTCTCTTAGGTCTCTTTAGAGACTTTGTTAGATCATTTTAAACTAGAAATATTGAGATGATTTGGATATGAAATGAGGCCTCTAATAGAATTTTCTTACCCACCCTTACATGACAGAACCCTTGAGTTGGTCCCAAAAGGTTTAAAACCAAAAAATGATTTTTGGCACACTTGTATTAAATACAAATGAAACATTTTGGAAGAAAACATTTATTGTAAGTACGATAAATGATTCGGAATTGAGACAAAATAAGATAGTCTAAATTGTAGATGGTTCACTCAACATTCACCTATAGGTATGAATAAAACATTCCTAGGTGTTATGAAGTCTTAGAACTTCTATGTCAACGGAATATTATGATCTTGAATAACTTGTGGGATAAACAAATAATTATGGTTATGAGACAAAAATGTGAATCAATTTGAAATATTCATAGATGTTAAAAAAATAAAATTAATAGGATAAATTAGATAGAAAAATGGAAGGCATAATATGAATCCAGGGGTAGGTATGATTAAGAAAAGAAAGGCCACATTATACATCATAAACCCTAAGAGAAGAGTAGTATATGGAGTAGTGTAAGAAAAGAAAAGAAAACCCTAAGAAAAAATGAAAATATGATATATAAAAGGATATAATAAAAACCTAATTGAAAAGTTAAAACCCTATGGGTGGGGGATAAGTCAAGTTCACCAAAAATAATGTATAGGAATATAATCCCTTTTACATAAATCCAAGTTCATTAAATAAATGCAAACAACAAGCTTGCAAATAACCTAGATTATAAAGAGTTGGGGTTGATCATTCCCACAAATGTAAATAAATAAAATAGAATTGAAAATAATACTTAGTTGGAATTGAACAATGAGAAAATGTATAACAAAAGTTAAAAAATGTTTCTCCAATTTTTTAATTTATTTTTAATTATAGATATTGAAAGATTCTAGGTTTAAAAATTTAGTGATTATCGCTTTGATTTATATTTGTGCTTACGAAATTGATCTTTGTTAGTACAAGATGGTATTCTATGCAAAAATATCCTATTACTTATAGACTTGATCGAAGTGAGTCTTGTGGTCTACAACTTATTTACTTCACTTCCTTGATGTTTGAGTGTTGTAAGGATTGGTGGTGTTAATAAAGACCTTTAAGAATTCATTAAACAATAAGGGTTATGTCTTCCTTGGTCAAACTCTTGGATGGGAGAACATTATAGTTTTGGATGAATATTTGAAGACACCAAGCAAGTGTGTAAGAAGCCTAAGATGACATCTTTGATATTTTGATATGATGTTCTCATAAATGATCTATCAACCAATCCTTAGCATGCTCTTTTTTATCTCTTATATGAGTTAAATTGATTCCTTTATGATTTCAAATGAATGGGAGAATGTCTTTAAATAAAAACACCAAGCTTACAAGTTAACAAAATAAATACTAGGTTGGTTTACAAGAGAAAGTGGTTTGGTTGACATTGCATAACTTTGAATTGTGATTTTTAAAATGAAGGGATCAAATATGTGATTGCCAACTAACTTGCTCATATTTGCACTTCATGAATCTAATCTATGGTAGGAATAGTGAATATAAAGATTAAGAATCATACTTTGTGCATTAGTGATCTCAAGGATTGGGATATGAATCGAATTCATACATGAATATGCCATTTGTAAGATAATTATTTCATTTAAAAAATCTTGCTCAAAGTGAGACCAAAAAGTAAATAAAAAGGCATCTAGGTACATTCTATTTCACCAATCAATGAGCCCTTGGTCTACTAGTGAATTTGAATGGTTCCAAATGGAGCCACTAGGGATCAAGTCTTATCTAGTGCAAGGTCTTGACACTATAAAGGATGAGGTTAGGATCGTGCCTCAAGTTGCTTTGACATAATGGATACCCCTTAGTGCTTAGCTCTTAGTCAAAGAGATTTTAGCTTATAACTTGTTATTGAATGTAAATTTTAGGATAAGGTGACATTAACCTTTCAATCCTAAGTCATTCACATGTCTCCATGTTCCTTGGAAAGTATTCCCTAGGACATGTGATACAAATATTAAATACTTGTACTTTATGGCTATTTGTACTTGCATTTTCAAGAGGTGAACATGAAGAGGTCATAAAGATAAATAAAAATGGACAAAATACACTCTCACATCTATATTGAGATATGAAGGGTCATGCATAAGGACACCGGGTTTGGTAGGAGAAAATTTTGTTGGTGTAATTTATGTCACATATAATTACATTTTACTTAACTTAGGATAATGCATATCATAGTAATTTGCACATGAGACACTTGGGGAATTGCATATCTAGGGAATATGATTGTACGATAAATTCCACCTTTGGTAGTGTTATCTTGCTATCAAATTCTCATATCCACTTATAGTGGAATAAGGTAGTGGGGTGGTAGGCCCTATCTATCATGGCTACAATCGTGGCAAGGGGACCCTCCCACACCCCCTCAACCCTTATTTTTTTAAAAATGTTTTTTTTTAAACTTTGTTTAATTTAGTTTTAAATTTTAATAACTATGTTTAAAAGTATTTTTTAATAAAACTTTTTATCATTATTTAATTTAAATAAATTATCAAATATTTTTTAGATAAAGTTTTTAATCAAAAAATTAAAAAAACATGGTTTTTTTTAAAAAAAAAAATTCAAATTTTCTTTATTAAGTTTAATAAAGTTTTTTAATCATGAGCTTTTAATTAAGCTTTTAGATATTTTAAGTCTTTTAAAAATAAATTGTCAACAAATAAGCAAAATTGGGAGCACAATTTTTTTCTTGTCCACCTACGTACCTATCTTGGAACGTCTTCCAATCAATAGCCAAGGGGGGGTCAATTGATCCTACATTTTTCTTGGCAAGATACCAATCGAAGGCATCTCCATCTACAATATTCTATAGGGTATTTTTTTGGTGGCATCATCTTCATGTTTCTAGATTTGCACTTTGTCATGTTGTATTCTCTTGCATGAGCTATGTTATACTCACACTAATATAAAATGCCACACCTCTTTGTACTTTGTCATTAATAATGTATATTTGATGTAATCCTCTTGTATTCAATAGATTAGGAACTATCTTGTGAGACTTGATACATGTCTCCAGATGAGAATGTATGTAGTTTGAGTATCCAGTCACTACTTATACAAGATGTCTCCATGACTTATCTTTATCATGTAGTGAGTGATTCATCAGTCATTCTTCATCGATATTGGTACCTAGTTTTTCCACTTCGACATTCTTTGTGCAACATTGGCTCTATTTCTTCTTAATGGGGAGGAACGTTGTTTGACATCATTGGACCATCTTTGCAGGAGATTCTACGTTGATGGGGGGCTTCATGGTCTCTCTTCTTCTCTCTTATGGGGGGACTTTTTCCTCACATGAGTTTTTGTTCTTCTCAGTGAGAGCATTCCGTGTTTTCATCTCTCTCTTTGGGGGATTTTTTTCCCACTCATTTTTTCTTTCTTTCTCTATTTGTGAGATTGCATTGCATTGGTACATGGGTACCTAACATGGCCTCATAGATGGGACCCATCTTGCATTGTTAGCTTTTGCAAAGAGGAAAATTTTGATTTAGCAATTTGCAACATAAAAGGAGAAATCACCAAATAAATTTTCGCTTTGAGGGGGGAAATTCCTTTACATTGAAAAGAGGGGAGGAATCCACTAGATCCAGTCACAAATCATATAAGGACTGAATACTAAGTGGATTGATTGACTATGATGTGTTTTCCCCTCTTTTGTAAGTTGAAATGTTGATTTAGGGTAAAGTGTTGAATTTGGAGACAAAACTAAGAAAAGAATGAGCTACATGTTTGAGATTTTGTCATGCACTTGGATCTAAATAATATAAGTTGATTTAGATCTGCTCTGTGAAAATACCCTGAAAAAGTAGGGACCAGGATGCAGCAACATGGTCCTCCAAATTTTTTGCACACCAAAAAGGGTTGTTCTATCTCTGTGTCTGAAGCTTATTATGAGAAGTACAGCTACACACCTATTTCATGAACATAGAAAGAGAGGGAAATAGTTTGGGAATAGGGACTTGTCTTAGGTCAAACCCTGGTTTTGGATTTAACCATGAAATTAAGATAAATGTAATTGAAATGATTAAAAGGAAATATTCTCCTTTTGAGGGAGATGCCAAATTATGACTGAAAATTGAATGATTATACCTCCTTGTAAAGTTTTTCTTGCCTCCACATGGAATTAGGGTTTCATGAAATAGGATGAAGATCTCCACTTCAATTCTCGAATCTTGACTTTATTGCTGCTCCAAGGCTTGAAGGAAGACTAAAAATGCTCAATTTCTCTTGAATGCTTGATCTCATGTGTGATTGAATGCTTCTCAATTCTTGTGGATCTTCAAATGAGAGGGGAAATCCTCTTTATATACTTGCCCATTGAGAAAATTGATTAATTTTTTGACATAGGTCGACACGGAGAGGGAAATCCTGCTCAAATTTGAAATGTGAAAAGGGGTTTAAAGAGAGCCCATTTTAGGGAGGACCATGGCGCCATGCTTTGGTCCTGCCCTATTTTGGGCCAGGATCAAGGTGCCCAAAGGGTTGCCAATTAGGGTTTTTGATGTTTGTGATGCACATGAGCATAATTAGGTCTTCAATCAGGCCAAGGGGTGCAAACACTAAGGTGAAGACCCAAATGCGATCAAAATTGCAAGGGGTGCAATTTTAGGATGCTACAACTTGAGTCTACATTCCCTTAAGTTGCACTTAACAGGGGGTGTTGGTATAATTAATTTATTTTATTTATCTTTACGACATAATTACACTTTACTTAAGCTTGCTTAGAGAATTGCATAGGATTAGTTGGAGCATTTCCGCTTTCAGTGGACTTGTCCTTTCTTAGGATGCATGGTTACTTGTGTTGGGTGGCTAAGTTCTAATTAACTCCTACCTATCCTTGCATGTCATTGAGCCACATGTTATTATTGTGTGCTCTCTTTCCCTATTGCCTTTCCTTTATAAGAAGGCTCATGTACATTGTATGTTGATTCAACTATTTGCATCATTTATAGGAATATAATTTATTCTTGTCACATTTATTCTCTCTTGTTTATGTGCTATTCATTTGACTTCTAGATCTTGGGTGACTACCTTCTTAGCCAATTCTTACAAAGTTGTCCATTTGGGGATTTGAATAGTCACCAGAAGTGTAGTATAAAGTCTAAGTGGCTTTGGCTTTGGTGCCCAAAGAGGAGTCACTTGAAGAGTTTTATTATTTTAACATGTCTATTGGCTATTCATTCTCCAAGGTGTGGGTTTCTGCAAGTGGTTTTGGCCCCTTGTTTTGGGAAAATAGTACTGATTTTTTCTCTCCCATTTGGCTATAAATTGGAGCCAAGGCATAGTTTCCTTGAGTTTTCCAAGTAGTTTCGAGATCATTTGAAGAAGTGAAGTGAAGTGTATTATTTTTGTAGTCTCTATTTTGAATATTAATAATATACTTGCCCTCATTCTTTGGTGGATTTTTTCCCCAAAAGTGCTACTCCACATAAATGTAGTGTCTTTTTTAGTATGATTGATTTTATATTTATCTTGAATGGTGTAATTGCATGTTCATTTCGGATTTGTTAATCTTTTCAGATTTGTAATCACATAAGAAAGTTAATATTGCAAGCTTTCTTCACCTTGTTTCTCAACATTGGGTAGCTAAAATATTTCTATGGATTTGATATAAAACCCTCGACATGACCTTGTATCAAAGATGTCCCAAGGACTCAAGGATCTTATTTATGGTGTATGACAATCACATGTTATTGGGGTTAAATTTTGGAAGATTTGAAAGCTTTTTTTGCCATTTCAATTGATTAAATAGTATGTTTTTCAAGATAAAATCAAACAAACTAATCCTCAGCTTTGTTTGTAGCTCTCAATGTGGTGTTTCAATGCCAAGAGTGTGATTTTCTATCATTGAAAACAACATATTTTAGCTATTTTTGTAGTCACAAAATTGTAAGTTTGCAATATATAATAACAAAAGTTTCAATCTTATCAAGGCAACATCCTTTCTCATCTCAATACAAAATTAGGAACTTATTGTTGCTTGTGTCAACTAGTACAATTATGAGGCAAGATAGATAGGCTCATTGATTGCACAAGTTCTTTGTAAGTTCGAAATAAGAACATATTTTCTATGTTTTTGTCATTTTATAACTGAAAAATATAACCTTTAGACATTTTGATACAAATCTTATATATTGAAGAAAATTTGATGAAACAAAGCTAATATCTTAATCACTAAGTTATCCAAGACCAATAATATCTAAATCACTAAGTCATCGAAGATCATCACAACCACCCGAATTTTTAAATAAATAAATAAAATATTAAATCAAACAGCTGATCCGGGGGCGGGTGATCGCGCTTGACGCTGACAAGTGTTCTTCACCAAATTCAATATATTTGAAATAAATTATAATATAATATTATTTATATACTATCCAAAACGCGTTTGCAACCTGCACACTTAATCAATCCCCCTTCGCAAGGCAACCGATACGGAGAGTAATTTCAACCTAAATGTTCTCGTTGGTCGGAACCCGTTTAAATTCAGACTGTACTCCTCACAAACACTGGACTAAGATTTCTGATCAAATACAGGGAATCATAAAATTCCTGTCTAATTGAAAGCCCTACTGTAGTATTGTCTTAAAAATCCTCGGATTTGAACACAGGAATCACCTCTGCTATCTACAATCCACAAAAAATCCCGATTCCACCATGCAGGCAATAACAGGAAATGCTTTCCCGACTGTGGTTAACACGGCCATACCCGATCCGCCGCCTTTCTTCGCCCAAAATCTGCCCACCCGCCCTTTGCCCACAAACGCCGCCTGGCAAAATTTCGTCCTAAAGAAGGCCGACCAACCAGAATACATTCATCCATACCTTGTCCAATCCAAACATGGTGCCCTTACAGTTTGCTACCCGGCCCGGGCCGTCAACACGGCCTTCATATTCCAAGCTTTCGTAGCCAATTTCATCATC
The DNA here is from genome assembly GCF_030272615.1 of Cryptomeria japonica. Taxonomy (NCBI): domain Eukaryota; kingdom Viridiplantae; phylum Streptophyta; class Pinopsida; order Cupressales; family Cupressaceae; genus Cryptomeria; species Cryptomeria japonica. Next base: position 368,463,678 of record NC_081407.1, read on the forward strand.
TCCTGCGGACCCTCGGGCTCTCACAAGCTCACCCACTTCGACGACCTCAGTGTTACTCTGGAGCTCCCTGGTCCTCTCATGGTTCCCCTGGTGCGAGGTAGCCCTTACATCACTTGCATTGTCAAGGGTGGGCACCTCAAATTCTCCACCATACATGCTGTCTTGGATGTCTCTTCCTTCAACGACTGTACCAAGCACAAGATCCAGTTCAACAATGGCCAAACATGGCTTCTTTATAGCTCTGCTCCATTGAAGCTCAATTCTGACCTTTCTGTCTCGGGGGAGTTTCTAGGCGTCCTCAGATTGGCCTTGCTTTCTGACAAAGTCAACCAGGTTGCGGATAAAAAAGAGCGGGTCTTGGATCGCTTTAGTACCTGCTATCCGATCTCTGCTCATGTTGACCTCACTACTCCTTTCAGGCATAGCTTTTTATCTCTGTTTTATTCAAGATTTTGAGGAGAAAACCTAGCTGATTTTAAATATGTATTGCAAAAGTCAACAAGTTTTTCTTTAAATTGTGGTTAAATTTGGTAGATTAACCTAACTTAGGATTATTATTGGTTGGAAAATATTACTATGTTCTCTGCCTCTTTTGTTTCTTACATATTTTTCATTCTATCTTTTGAACTCATCATCAATGTTTAAGGTCTACAAGACAGACCCATGGAATTAGCAGATAATTGAGAAAAGGATGCAGAGACACCCATTACAGGAATTTCAAACATGATACTAATCTTTAATGCCCTCCAAACCTATTTCGCATTCCAGGAATTTCAAAATCCAAATATGATGGTGGAAAGTCCTTTAGATCAAAAAGCTCTATACTACTATAGAGCCCTTCAAAGAACAGGCATCTAGATAGAAAATTGCTTTTACTACAGTTTGCCAAAACTACCCAAATCCTCAAAACTTAAGAAGAAAAATCCCTAGAACTGTCAAACTCTACCCCATCCCAGGTTATGAGCCCTTTCAAAATCTCTGTTTATCATAATCAAAGACATTTACTTTGTGTTTCTGAGAATAAACAGGATCTGTGGCATAAAAAATTCAGTTCTAATGATTTTTTTTTTTTCCCAAATTTGCCTAATTAACTGCATTTTGTCAAGTTTTGAATTAAAAAAGGCTCATTTTAAGACAAAAATTACCCTGCTGGGTCCAGAAGAAGTTTGATTTTGAATACTGCCGTTCTTACAGTTGTACACTTTAATGATATATTCAACAAGCGTTGTTTGATTGTTGTCTTTTTGAAACGTGCATACTAGTTTATGATTGCAAATGTCTGCCTAATAATCAATAAATCAGACACGTTAGTAGAAAAGTGCTCCCTTAGCCTCTAATGTACGTATGACTTGATTTTTTGAATGGAAGGACTGGCCTATTATTTCACAATTCTAACAGATCATTCTTTAAATATTCTATCTTCAGGATTAGTTATAAGTGGAAGACGAGAGGGTGGGGGGATTTGCTTATGCTTTCCCACTCTGTACACAGACAAATAATGACAGTCCCAGGGCATGATAAGGTTATCTCAGAGTTCAGCTATAGAAGCATGGATGGGGACCTGGTGGCTATAGTTGGGGATTCATGGGTTTTAGAGGAGACACCCATACCCATAAATTGGTATTCAATCAAAGGATTCCAGAGCCACAATGAAATGCAAACAGTGGTCTCTGCTCTGAAGAAGGATGTTGCAGACCTGAATCCGATCAAAACTACATCTAGTTATTTCTATGGAAAGGCAATCGCCAGAGCTGCTAGGTTGGCTCTAATAGCAGAGGAAACACATTGTCATAGTCTGATTCCTCACATAAGAGATTTTTTGCAGCAATCCATAACACCCTGGTTGGATGGTACTTTTGAAGGAAATGGATTTTTGTATGATGACAAGTGGGGTGGGCTGATTAGCAGAAATGGTGCCCAAGATTCGGGTGCTGATTTTGGGTTAGGAGTATATAATGATCATCACTACCATTTTGGGTACTTTTGCTATGCAATTGCAGTGCTTGGCAAGCTTGATCACAATTGGGCTAGGAGGTTCAAACCCCAGGTCTATTCCATTGTGAAGGATTTCATGACTGTTAATCCTGGGGAAGGGGTGGTGTACCCTCGTCTGAGGAATTTTGATCTGTGGAAGCTGCATTCTTGGGCGGGTGGGCTCACAGAATTTGCAGATGGGAGAAACCAGGAGAGCACCAGTGAGGCCTTGAATGCATACTATTCTGCAGCATTGTTAGGTTTGGTTTACGGAGACACAGATTTGATTGGGATTGGGTCTACCATGGCTGCATTGGAGATGAGGTCTGCCAAGGCCTGGTGGCATGTTCCTTTGAATAGCACTGTTTATGAGTCTGAATTTGTGCAGGAGAACCGCATTATGAGTATTTTGTGGGCTAATAAGAGGGACAGTGGGCTGTGGTTTGCTCCTGCCCAATGGAGAGAATGCAGACTAGGTATTCAGTTGCTTCCCATTCTGCCCATTACTGAACTTTTGTTCTCTGATGTGGGGTATGTTAAGGAGTTGGTAGAATGGACTGTCCCTGCATTGAGCAGGGAGGGTGTTGGAGAGGGATGGAAGGGGTTTGTATATGCATTAGAGAGTTTGTATGACAAAGACAGTGCTCTGCAGAAGATAAAAGCTCTGAAGGGGCATGATGATGGCAATTCACTGACAAATTTGTTATGGTGGATATATACAAGAGGTACTGATGATTCTGACTGTTCATGTTCCTATTCAATGAAGGAATCGAGTAGATATTGTTCCTAGTTTCTTTCTATCATGTTTTTCCAAAACTCCCCTTTAGGAACATCATCTGTGCCTAAATGTGCAAGTTACCTGAATAATCATAATATAGCATTTGCCTTAACTGTATAACGCTTCATTTTTCTATCAATCTCGAAAGAAATTCAGGATCAGTCTTCAATCCTTTCTATCCGAACACAATGTAATTTAGATGTTACACTTCTATCTTCCACCTATTTTCACTTAATCCTGTCAATACTGCATCTCTTTGTTCTCCTCGTTATGTTGGATAGTCTAGTTTGAAGAGGGGTTTTGTACCCTTCTATTCATGAACCATAAGTTTTGTGTCTCATTTTTAAAATACTAGCAACGAACATTTCTTTTACAAGTGTTAAAATATCATTTTCTTGTTTTTGGATTTTGAGTGTGTGAATTTTTTGATTCAATGTTTTGGATCACACAACATGATGTATTATCAGGATGGATACTTAAAGTACTAAAATGACAAACATTTATAATGTTTTGTGAAGTAAATGAGTAAATGGGATAATAGACACTTAGAGAAGTCATATATATATCTTGTTTGTTTTATGATATTTGAGCTTTGATTATAGGTTTCTAAAAAACAAAGACAAGTTAAGGCTTGTTTCAATAGTTCATGTGGGGATATAATAGGATACAATAAATCAAAAAATTAAATAAAGAAATTAAGCATCCATGTATTAAGACAAGTCTTGTAGAGTCAAATATACCAATCAAATTAGAAGAAAAACTATAAACAACCAACCATTTGAACTATTGCAACCAAAACATCAAGGAAGAGTCATCACCCCCAACCTCCAATTCTACCACCATATACTAGATCATCCTCTTCCAACTTCTTTATAGGATTGACATGCTACTCATCTACCACTAACACCATTTATTTCAAGTGAACAAAACCATGTGAGGCTAGGCCATCTAATCTCTTGATTTGAACGACATAAATAACCTAGCCCTTTTATTTGCATTAATTACCTAACCATCACTCTATTGCAAGAGGGGCTAAGTGTTAATAACCTCCAATGAGCCCTGGCACTGAGCTACCATCAATTTCCTCACCATAGTATTGATATACATGTTGTAAGTCATGAGGACATCTAATTCCTCACCTTAATCACATAACCATTGTTCTAGTGCAAAAAGGACGAAGTTTTAATCGCCTCTAATAAGCCCTAGCAATGAGCCACCATGTGCAAGAGAGACTAAGTGCTAATCACCTCCAATGAGCCTTCACGATTAGCTACTATCAAATTCCTCACCATTGTATTCATATCCAAGTTGTAAACCACAATGGCTTTCGAATCCTAAATAAGGTTATGCACCACATCTTTCAAGGCTTCCACGTCTCTTTCTAAAATGTCCGACTCCACATCAATCGACTCATTATCAAGGGTTAGAAGAATCATCTCCACTCAGTTTATCATGTTAGTTGACGGAATCACCACTCTTGATTTAGCATGAAAATTTGATAATCATAGACTAAGGCCTTGGTTCCCCATCATCACATAAACCATAATCATCCATAATGTTTTTGTCGAAATTGAGAAAATTATGTTTGAGGTAGTTGAATATTTTGTAAAGTAAAAGGTTGAAGACAAGACCGCAACCCCAAGACTTGACCTACCATCCATTGAGTCATCTAAGGTCCACCCAATAGAAAACCAAAACTCCCAAGAATACAATACACTAGCCAAGCCCAATGCCTAAAATAGAGCACCATACCAAAATAGATAGAGAACATCGCATCAAAACCTTACAAGCAAGCAAAGAAGTAACTAAATAAATCCTTTCTATAAATCTCTCTCGCATATGACACCACTCACCACACTTAACAATAACTCAAGCTAACAAAAATCCTAGATACTATTGCACCATACTAATGATTAAGTGGTAGATTATAAGGCCCCAAGTACCACGATTGTACTCAACACCTAATGACAACATATCATTAAATAAGATGGCATTGGGATTGATCCAATAATCAACCTCATAACTTATTAATGAAGTAAAAAGAGAGAATTCAATGTCATGATTAGTTAACAAATCAATACCTTATTTTGGTCTTAGTAGCAATAATAAAAACAAACAAATTCCAACTTTTGAAATAAGTAAGGCACATTTTCTAATAAACTCTGAAGCTTCTAATTAGGAGACTTCCATTTCCTCACACCATTTATGATAATTTGGGAATCTTCCTTGATTACCCTAATCTTACCACCTTCCAAAGATGGCCAGAGAGAAGCTTCCAATAACAACCTCCCATTTTGGTTTATTGTTAGCCCTTTGGAGCCACCTTTATCTGCTCTGCATTATTAATGATAAAATTTGCACTAGCTTGACCTAATTTTTCCCCTTGATGCTTTGTGAAAAATTAAATTTCCACTAACCCAATTATGGAGGAGTCCATCTATTCTCTTGACCTTTCTTCATTTTATATATTGCTCCATCAAGAGGGATGCTTAATTTGTTTTACTAATAATAGAACTCCTTTCTTAGGTGAGCCAACAAATTAAAAAAAGGGGCCCAAAATAAGTGGTTTTCGAAGCTATAATTATTGCATCATTTGACACAAATTTCTTTCAAATAGGCAATATAGAGTATTCCATTTTAGCCAAAGGTTTTCACAATCTAAGAATTCAACAAAGAAAAGAAGAAATTGGATGCTTGACTGAATGTCAAAAAGGAAAATTTACTTTTGTCATTTAAAGATCCTAATAGGTTGAATTAGGCATTTATAGTTATTTAACTTTTTATGAATATGTGTGTTAGAATCTATTAATAAGAAAATATAATACACATATCCACTAAAAAAGGATAGGGTGACACAAGGTCACCCCTCAATGTCACACGAGCATAGCATAGAAATTAAAGTCTAACAGGGAATAGCCCAGAAAGTAGAAAGCAAAAACAAACTAACAAAGGGCCTAGCCCACAAAACAATAGAAAGAACAACTAAGTAGCCAACACACACACAACAAGAGGTGCAGGGGGGTCTAGATCATCCAGTTTTCCTCATACATCAATGGGGTCTAAGGTGATTTCAGGCAAAGACCACCCCTCATCAGCAATCGCCTCTCCTTCCTCTTTATCTTTTGCCCTTTTAGGAGAAATGGCCAATCCAACCACGAGAGCCACTTAGAAGAGCCACCATCATCACTGCCATAAGGCCAATTGTTGTCATCTCCAAGGGTCGACCCTACCCCAATAAAGGCCAAGCGAAGGTAGAGCCCCCACGAGGTGGAGAAGCAAAGTGCGGCCAAACTGAAACGCCCCTACCACCAAAATGATGGTGGGGGGCCTGCAATCTAGGAAAACTTGAGGTTTGCTCACCACATGGACTTGGGGTTTTTCATAATTACTTGGAGAGTATTAGCACTACGACTACCATGGAATTGTCATATGGCTACATCCTCAATTATTGTAACAATATTGAACTTTTTGCACATTGGCATATCTCTAGAACCCTTTTCTTTTTGCATGTTGAATCTCATTAAGCTAAGTGTTACTTTAAATCCATTATTTATTGATTAAAGCTACTAAAATAAGTGTATATGTTTAGTATGTGCATTCTAGGTGCATATATTTTGTGATAGGTGGCATTGTCTTTTATTTCTTTATATCTATTTTTTTAGTATTTTATTTTAGGTGGTAGAGGAGTTGTGTTTTGACATATTTTGAGAGGGATTTTATGTAATAGAAAAACATGATTCGTCTAATAGCTTAAATCACTTTTATTCAGCTTTGGTGTGCCCAATTTTGAGGATTTATTTATTGACCTTGGGTTCCCATTTTTTAAGATGGAAAGTTCTAGAATAATAATAAAAATTCAAACAATTTTTTATTTTTTTTAATTCCAATGTTTAGTTTTTACTCTTTCAATAGATTTGTGATTGCAATTTAATATACATAGCATTGTGGTTTTGATTGAAGTTTCACTTAGATAATTTAGGTCAATTCCTTGAGTTTATAGCCTACGTACTATGATCTTTAATAGATTTTAGATCAACACAAGTCTATTTATTATATTATTGTATTCCACATGCAAATCTAATGTAAAATTCAACAACTCAGTGACAAATTTTCAATTCAATATTCTCAAGTTCCACAAATTCATATTAATCATGGATAAATGCACTCTACCATTTTAGAGGTAAAAAACACTTGAATAAGATATGATCTTTATTAATTTTAGTAAGATTGACTACACCAAAATTTAACCTCCTCCAAATTTCTTCCTCTAACTACTAAAAAATAAATGCTAGCTACTATTGTCCCACAAAACATATATCAAAAGAGCTAAGCCCCTTTTACAATATATGATATTGGAGATGATACTGAACTCCAGATCTCCCAAGAATCACATGCAATCAAAACATTTATCACATATAAAGAGAAAAGGCTTGATTGAGTGCTATACAACTTTCAAAGGTTGATTGATCCACAATAGAATAATTTGATATTGGGATGAATCTAAATAGCTTATATTGAATTGATTAAATTGGATTACCTAGACGAATAAAATTATTATAATGTGTAGCATCCTAAGTTGTACTCCCTTAACATTTTGTCCTCATTTAGGCCCTCATCTTGGCATTCGTGTCCCAAGGCCTGATTGGAGCCCTAATTCTACTCACACCATGCAAATTCTTCATTATTTTCAACTTGCACTTCATTTCCCCCTTGTTTCTTGGTTCCTGATTGGTAAGGACTAGGGTGTTGGCACCATGATCCTCAGGGACCAGAGCACCCAACGCCCTGATCCTCAGGGACCAAAGCGCCCAGTGCCCTGGTCCTCCCAACCAGGACCCATTTTTGGGCCCCTTAACAATCATCTCATTTTGTTAGGGATTTATATCCCGTGTCGGCTTATGTCAGAAAATTAAGTTGTTTTTCAACGGGCGGGTATAAAAAGAGGTCTACCCCTTTCATTTTGACAACACACGTCCAATAATACAATCAAGCAATCGAACATTCATCCAAATTCAAGTGAGCAAACAATTAGTCTTCTTTCAAGCATTGGAGCAGAAGGTCAAGCTTCAAGCATTAGATTTGTCATTCATGTTCTATGTTTATGAAGACTTCATAAAACCTTAATTCCTTGTGGAGACAAACAAAACTCCATTAAAAGGTATATCATTAGTGTTTCAATCATTATTCAGCATCTCCCTAAAAAGGAGAAAATCTCCATTACTGCGATTCAATTACATTTCATTTCTATTTCATGGTTAATTCCAAAACCAAGGCTTGACCTAAGGAAAACCCCTATTCCCAACTTATTTTTCTTCTCTAGTGTGTGCAAGAATAGGTACGGAGTTGTGATCTTCAGAATTGACTTTATTTACAATGATGAATAGTTTCCCCTTTGGAGGTAGAAAAGTGTGGAGGACCAATGTGACGAGCATGCTGGTCCCGACATTTTAGAAGCTCAATCAAGGAACAAATCCGAATACACTTACATTCCTCATATTCAAGTTTGTGGCTCGATTTGACAGCTGCAACTCATTGTTCATGTGTTTTTACTTCAATACATTTACCCTAATTTCAGTATTTTAAAATTCAACTTAAAAGAGGGCAGTCAATTCAAATTCAGTAAACCCATTAAGAATTATCAACCTATCATTTCTGATTTGAGGCTAGATCTATCAGTTTTACCCCTCTTTCAATGTAATGGTCCCTAAGCAAAAATTAGTGGTTTTCATTTATCTAATTGTAAAAACCCTAATTTTTCACCATTACACAATGAATGCTTAGAAAAGTGCAAAGATAAAACCCTAGATCTAAATCCTAGGTGAGGATTGAATTAGAGCTTAACAAGTTTTCTCATCCTATGTAATGAGATAACATGACCTATAAATTTTATATCAATATAAATATAGAAAAGAACTCCTAAATTTAGCTTAAGTGAATAAAGTAATAGGAGACCTAATCAATTAGTGATTGATTGATTAATTACTTACTAAGGTGTTTACCTAATTAATCCAACACTCCCTCTTTAGATTAAATTAAGGAGAACCTTAAAACCTAATGATGAATTCAATGATGGATACATGGATGGGTCTTGGATAGAAGGCCTAAAGAGGTAAATATGTACAAAGAAATGAAATCTCTTATAATTGGATAAAAAGGATAAAACCACAAGGGAAAATTAACCCTCTCCAAAATAGAGAAAAATAAACAACTGTACTCGAGAAAGAAGGATAGAAGGAGGACTCAATGTGAGCTCCCAAGGACTACTTTTGAAAAATACACACCATAATCACCTAATAAAGTATTAAAATTAATTAATAAAGTAAATATAATACATAGTCAATAAGTCAAATACTCAACTATTTTTTTATTTTTTTCATATCATATATTAAAAGATTTTATAATCATTACAATTTGTACAAGTCCATTTACTATACTTTGACATAATTATAAAACATAAACATTTTACATTACAAGTATAGGCAGAAATATCATGGAACCACACTCAAAATATACAAGAGAAGATTAATAAATATATGAGTCATATATTCTTTCAATTAGTTAGTCACAAATAGGTAGTACTTTAACATTTGCCTTACATCCCCTCCTCAAGCTCCCCATGCAAGAAAGTCGTTTTAACATCCATTTGTTTTATTTCAAAATCACAAGCAACAACAATAGACAATAAGAATCTAATAGAAGTCAATTTTGTGACAAGAAAGAAAATTTATTTAAAATGAACCCCCTCTCTAAGGGAGTGGCCCTTGGCCACCAATCTGGTCGTGTACCACTTTAATTGACCATCTTCTCTAAATTTATTTTAAAATAGCCACTTTCATCTAATGGGCTTCCTTCCTTTGGGAAAACTTACAAGATCCCATGTGTCACAATTGTCCAAGACCATCATCTACTCATGCATGGCCTACATCCAATACTCACTTTCCTTTGAAGAGAGAGAGCCTCCCTATATGATTTGGCGGACTATACCTATCAAATGGATTATGTTGCCTTGCAAACCTTCTCAAGGTTGGAGTAATGGGCTCTACTTGTTCATCTTCCTCTATGTGCTCATCTTGCACATCATTTCAACTCTTTGAACCCTCTTCTTATTCACCATCCTCATATCCATCTAACTATTTTTCCACATGAGCATCTTCCCATTTCTCAATATTTGTTTTGAAGTGCACTATTTTTTTCTTCTCCTTGTTGAAATAAATATTATTGACTCATGCTTAAGTCCAACTTACACATTTATAATTTAATATTTTAGTTGAGTAGTTGGAATTTGCCTATCTCCACATATGATTGAGACACCTCTCTCCATATCATGTGATCTCTTACCTACCACTCTTGCCTTTATAAGCAAGGCATTTATACATTTTTATTCACCCCATCTCAATATAGTTTCCTTTATTGGTCAAATATCATCTCGTGTGTTGATTCTCTCTTTGTTATGAAGGTGTTTCTACATATTGGTTCCTGTGATTAGGTGCAAACCCTAACATGCTATCAGAGCCTCCCATTTTGCCCTCCTAGTTTTGAGAATGTTCACCTTCTTTGAGTTTGGAGGTCCTACAATATATGATTTTTTCTTTGTAGATGTCATTTCATTGGCACACAAAGCTCTGATTGCTCTTCTCTACAATTTTTTGTTTAACAATGCCAACCTACGTGGAGTTTTGTGACTGCCCAATCTACATTTTGATTAGTTGTGAGGTACTTTTTTGGCATGGGGTATGGATTTTTTATCCTAGACATGGTTTGTTTTGGAGGGCCAATCTTATTGTACCATAAGAGTGCATAATACTCTCGCCATCCCTACACAAACTGACAACCTCATGAGCCCCCTTCACACCTCCATGAACTAGAGGCACCCCAACAACCAATATTCAACTCTTTTTCCATCGGCCAATAGGTTTCTATAGGTAGTTTATTCAAGATTGGAACACTATATTATCTTCTATCAACACATTATGTGATTAATTTATGCATTCAATATTGATCGATCCATTTGATTGCACGAGAGTGCATTGCCAACTACAACCTTTTCTGCAAACAGATTCACTTCTTTATTACTTGTGTTGATGGTGTTTGGTGCTTTCATGAATGAGGTCATATGGCTAATTGTCATTTCATTTTTTCTTGTGTGAAGGTTAATGAAAACTCTCTTAGGTAATCAAATCGCCACTTATTTTGTGAAATGGCTTGGAGAAATCAAGTGGATTTGTCTATAGGTTGTTTGTTCATCAACCTTCTTTCTAGTCACAATGAGTTGCTTTCTCCCTTCCATATCATGTATTGGCCCATGCAACTCCTCCTAATCAAGCATCTACTTTTTTTGCAACCCATGTTTTTGTTCTTCAGACCAACACCTTAAATTTCCCTAGATACATGTTTGGATACATTTTTTTTTACTAGCCCATGGTATTTGAGTCAGGAGTGTACAAGCCCTCTACAAGCAATGCTCGGGTTTTTTTTTCTATGGTCAGTGTTTTTATATGGTAATCGCCTTGGCCTGTGTGGAGGGTAGCTTTACAATTTGGTAGTGTATTTGATAAAAAAAATTCTACTTGCAAGGTCAAGGTCATTTTGTATGCAAAATCATGGCTCAAACCATTTTTTGTATTTTGTAGCATTGTAAATTTTACACATTTATTAGTGTGTCCAATTTCACACTCTCCTAGCACCTATTTTAGTCTTTCCCTTTCCTCTATGCATTATAGGACATTTATTGATTTAAATTAATATTATGGGTCTTATTCCACTTTATTACATCATTAATCTTATTTGGGCCCCTAATCCTAGGTGTGCCCTTTATTATTTAATCTTAATTTAATCTTAATCTTACCCTAATTTCAAATCTCAGAGCATATTTTGCATATCTACGTATATTAATTTGAGCCAACATGTTGGATTTAGCATTAGAATCACGATAGCTCACATCCCTAGAAAATCAAAAAAAGTTGGTCAGACGGGTAGTATACTACCTAGTTTTGAACTTTTTTCCTTGAATTTTGGGTGCTTAATTGGGCAGTATTTTTTTTATTTATCATGTAATTGCGTCAACACATTAAGGAATTATCCTAAGAGCATTGCATCACATATTGAAGGTATAATCATTTACATTCAAGCATTTCGACTTTTCCCTTAAAAAGCAAGCTTTTACAATCTAGTTCAAATTCAATTTCTACTTAAAATAGGGTTAATTCCAAACCCAAGGTTTGACCTAAGGAAAACCTCTATCCACAACCCCCTTCTTTCCTCTTGTGTGGAGTTATAGGTTTTCGTTAGAGCGACCAATTTTCATGAGTTCTTAGCAAACATGCACAGACCCATGACTAGAATTTGGACTTGGATCTCAGGGACGAAGGTGCTCAGTGCCACAGTCCTTTAGAACCACAACGTTCCATGCCTTGGTCCTCCTCAGTAAGTCTTAGATTTGTTAGGAAGCTTTCAGATAGTCTCAGATTTCATCCCTCCAATTTGCAACTCAACCCAGTCTCTCGGACCAAAATACCCAAAACCCTATTCTTGCTAATTTAAGCTTAAATTTTGGTCACAGGTGCACAACATAATTGCATTCTCCAATTTGAACTTGCTATCTTAGTTTTGTTAAGTTTTTGATTAAGTAAAAAATGGGTTTTACAAGGACGCAAAACCACATAGTTACAAACAAAAGATTAAAACATAATGTTCACAAGACGAGAAAGCTGCATAGCCAAGAAGAAAAGCCAACAACACCAAAATAGAAAACCAACAAAAAATAGACACAAAAAAGGAACCCCCTAACCTAAAGACTTTAGAGTTTCAACCACCTCGGTCTCGAGGGTGCACATATCCTGAGCAACTTTCTTCAGGTCTTGAATCTCTAGAGACTTCGTGTCCTCTTTCATCTTTAGGTTGGCTCTGGTCCTTTTGTAGGGGCTACAATCCTCTTTTCTGTCTTTGTCCTCTTCAAGGTCCACAATCAAGGTGCCATGTTGAGTCGCTTCCTATTTCTCCACCATGGTACTCAGAGTGGAGGTAGTTTGCTTGACTATCTTGTGCCTATGCTCCATTATATTAATCTTGATGCCCCTAATCTTCTCCATTTCCCCTTCCATGTACTTCATTTTTTTCCCATTATCAATTTTCATTTTCTCCATAACCTGAATTGTTCTTTGTAAATATTCAGCCATTGAGACCTTTTCCTCTTCAGTCCATAAAGCCCCATTAACATTCTGAGTCATGCCTTTGGTTTCCAACTCTTCTAGCTTGCTAGAGATGGCTCTGTTCTTGATGTTGAGCTCTTTAATCTCATGAAATACCTATTTGATCAACTGAAAATAATCGACCACCCCATTTTTTTGCAATGGCTAGGATATCATCAGGGAATTTCCTATCTAGTTTAAAATAATGATCATTCGGGTTGAGATTACTTGGGAATTTAGGGCAATTCTCCCTATCAGTGGTCGGGTGCAAAGAAAGGGAACCCTTGGCATCTTGAGAGGAAGAAGTACTATTATCAGGGATGCCTTCAGAGTATGACACAAGTTTCTTCTTAGAAGTATTCTTCTCCCTTTCTAGTACGTCTTTAGAGGAACCCTTGGGTGCTCTTTAGGATTATTAGCAGAGACTTCATTTTTGCCCGAGGGCTTTCTTAGTTTAGTTTTCTTGAGCCTCTTCTTGGAATAAGGGGACTCCTCCTCCTCCTCCTCCCAATTCGAGTCTGAATCCCCATCATTCTCACACATACTAACATCAGTAAAATAACCTTCAAAGGTTGAGACAGAGATAGGGTTTGACAAGGCAGGCATTTGACTATAGTGCTCATAGATCAATCTAATTAGGCCCGCATGCATCACTGGCATTTTCCTAGAGCTCTTTCTATGTAGCTTAATGCTATGGTTCAAAGATCAAAACAAATAATGGGGAAAGGAAACCATCACCTTGTGATGGAAGTGGTTGAGAAGAGAAAAGTGATAGCCATATACCCTAGTGAATCAACCATCCAAAGCGATATACTCCATGATAATTCTTAGAAATTCCCTCCAAACAGTGTTGACAGCCCTAGCTTCGAAGTAACTACTATAAATTTTAACAAGAGCCTCCCTCTTTATCAGTTTTCAAAAATTTAAGGACACCTTTGTCAGAGAACTTCCTATCCCTGAATAATTTAACCCTCTTCGTAGAGAGTCCACTAACTTCACCAATAACATTCTCATCAACTTTTACCCTCCAGCCAAAGAGGATAATTTCGCCCTTCTTCTAATTCTTCATGAAATAATGGGTGATTTTAGGGTCTGGGCCATGAAGCTTGTCAATTAAGGGGACCAATCCCCCTCTTTTAATGTGTCTCCAAACTTCGGGCTTCTTCTTACTCTTGTTACACACAGTCGGCTCAACCCTTTTCCTATTGCCTCCCATTTTTGTAGTGATATTTCCTTTGTGTCTCATAGCTAGAATGAACAAAGAAAAAATCCAACAATAGAGCCAAAACACACATAAAACATACCAAACTATACCACCTTTAAGAGTAATTAATGCACCTTCATCATGACAAATAAGGTCCAAGTACCGATCCTTTTCTATATCAATCATCTTTAAAAGTGAAAGCTTTCCCATGCATGATATAAAAGCCTATTAAGGCTCTAACATCAACACCAAGATCATTGTAGGCATGCCACGTACATCGTCCATTTAGCTTTATCCCCTCATTGGTGAAAAAATCAGCCACCTGATTAGCTTTTTGGTAAATGTGGGTTATCTTAACTTTGTCAAAGTTGGTAATGATGAGCTTAACCTCATCTATCTAGCTTTTGATAGTCCGTGATGGGTGTGACTTCCCTTGTAGAAAGTCAATAATTTTTTTTGAATCTCCCTCTATCCAAGTATTTTTGAAATTCTTTTTATAAGCCAAGAAGATAACATTGTAAGCCCCTATGGATTCAGCAATGTGGTTGGACTGGGAACCCAAGGAGAGTGCCACCGCCGAAATAAAATTGTCATTATCATCTCTTAACACTCCCCCACTCCCAGATGGCCCCGAGTTTCCCTTGGTCGCCCCATCAAAGTTGGCCTTAATACAACCCCTAGGGGGATGAATCCAACAAACGCCTTCACGATTCTTTTTAGCAGGTTTTGAAGTCATAGACATGTCATCTTTAACCATCCAAACCCTAGCCATCTTAAGATCATAATCTGTGAAGATCGCAACCTCCTTCCTATTCTCTTCCTTAGGGATATTATTTATATTCTCCACTATAAGATTAAGAATTTTCTCAAAAACCAAGCTCTCCAGAGTTTCCTTATCCCTGAAAATTTTATTATTCTACTCCTTCCAAACTTCCCAAACCAAGAATGGGAAAGAAAAGGACTAGACCCTATGGATAATTGGATTCAAAGAAAGAGAAATCCATTGAGTGAATAGGTCCTCAATAGAGGCAGGAAATACCCAAGATATGTTCCAAGGTGATAGGATTCTACTCTAGATTGAAGTAGTGTAAGAGTACTGATTGAAAAGATGATTCATAGATTTCACTTCTTCCTTACACAAGTAACATCTATTTAGAATTTGGAAGCCTTTCTTACAAAGGTTATCAACTATGAGCACTTTGTTCTGCAAAATAATCCATAAAAAAATGTTAATCTTGGGAGTCATGTTTTTAAGCCATGCTTTCGCCCAATAGGGAGATGGGGTAGGAGAAAAGGACAACAAAGAGACATCCGAGGAAAGAGAGAAATTTTCATTAGAATTAGCCATCCAAACTAAAAGGTCTTCCTGGCAATCAAGATTCATATTGACTTCCCTCAAAGATGACTAAATAGGCATAGATCTAAGCTGACCTGGCATAGATCAACCCATTCACCATTACTTCTATAATCTTCAAAAAAAGGCCCAAATAAGTCCTTACACCTTTCAGCCCATCTAGCAAAGACATCACAAGAAATTAATAGCTCTTTCATTAGCCATCTATTTTCCCAAAAATTAACCTTATTCCATTTTCTTATACTCTAGTCTGACCTTAGTTTTGTTAAGTTATCAATTTGTTGTCTTACTGCTTTAGTCACTTCTATTCATCTTCTTTGCATAGTTTCACATCCTCCTATATTTTGAACATTCCCTTTCATAGCGAAAAAGGAATAGAAACCCTAAAAGTATTCCTTGAATATATTTCATAAGAGTTAGTCAAAGAGAATTACTCCTTTAGGTGCTTTTGTGTTCCAATGTATGA
The DNA here is from genome assembly GCF_030272615.1 of Cryptomeria japonica. Taxonomy (NCBI): domain Eukaryota; kingdom Viridiplantae; phylum Streptophyta; class Pinopsida; order Cupressales; family Cupressaceae; genus Cryptomeria; species Cryptomeria japonica. The sequence continues at coordinate 368,479,641 of NC_081407.1, forward strand.
ATGAAAGTGGAGTTAGGTCCTAATACTACCTGATTCCATTTTCATCAATCACATTTTGATGAACCTGACTCTTCTTACACTTGGATATTTCATATTTTTAATTTTAGATCTAATTTTCAAATTTAGGTACTCTCATTTCATAGCTTTATTTAAAAAAAAATACAAAAAATAAATAAATTATTTTCTACATTTTATGTGTTTGCACGCTTTAAATAATTTCATTGCAATAGTCAGCATTTCTTTCAAAATGTCATATTACTCTTTACAAGACTTTTGTGCCTTTGATAATCCATCTGCTTATGATGACTATCCTTTTGAAGAATTATATATTTGAGAAGAACTTGAGGAGGCTCTTGGTGGTTTCCTTTATCCCATGTCCTCACCATCTAAACCATCCTTTTTCGAAAGGATGATCAACTTAATGTGCAATCCATTTAATAGTGTTGACCTTGAGATGCTGGATGAAACTCTTGATTACTTCACGCTTATCTCTAAATCTCCCAAAACTCACAAGGATATTGTCACGCATGACAATCTGCTTTATGAACCTTTACCTTCTATTAATCCTATTTATGAAGAAGCTTTTGTGATAAAAGAAGTTGATGTGGTCGACAATCCTCTTTATCAAGCTTTACCTTCTAGTAATGAGGCCCTAATGAACCATGATAATTCTTCTTCTAAATCATCTCTTGTTCATGAGGATACTATTATGCAAGAGAATATTATTTCTTTTACAATGTTTCCTCTTAAGGATGAAATTTTGAAAATTGATGTTGATTTTTCTCCTAAAATATGTCTATCTCCCATAAGAATATCCTAGATGAAGAGGATGACATCATAAACACCTTCCTTAATGTTACTTTACCTTCCATACATGGTACCTCTCCTAGAGAAGAAGTGTTGATGGACATTGATTTACCCTCTCCTAAATTTGGTCCTAACAATGAGGGCACATTGGTGCAAGAATAGGTTATGAGCACTTATTTCAAAATTCTCCCTTCTAGGGATGAAGCTTTGAAGAAATTATCCTAAAATGTACCTCCCCCATTACAATAATTTGGTGCAAGTGGATGATAATATATCTACCTTTCCTAGTGATACCATACCCTCTTTTCATTTCAATGAATTGCCCACAAGAGATGAAGGATTAATGAGTTATGTTTATCCCTCTCCTAAAGCTTGTATTACCCATAAATATACTTTGTTGCAAGAGTATGAAATCATTAGCAATTTCCTTAATGCTCTCCCTTCTAAAGATATATCCTCGGAGAACAAAGAGCTTAATACAATTCATGTTTCTAGTTATGAGGAGCTTAATACAATTCATGTTAAAAATAGAGATGATCCAATTATGATTACTCCTTGCATTTATGGATAAAACATAAGAGGTACCTTAATTGATAATGGTTAAGCACTTAACTTTTGTTGTGTTGAATTATTAGATAAGATAAATTGGGATCATTCTTCTATTCAACCCGACCCTCTTTATGTTCATGGCTTTGATAATGTTCCTAGAGAGTCACTTGATATATTCATATTACCTATCAAAGTAGGTGTTGGCAAGAGACACTGCACATGGTGTCGCATGTTGTCATTGATGTCAACTCTAATCAGAGATCCTATCTGCAGTGATTGATTTTTCTATACCGGAAGTCAAAATGAAGACTTGGTTAGGTCTGGTGAATTAGAACAGTGTACCTGACAGAATGTAGTATTTTGATTGGCATTTCATTGTAGTTGAATATTTTGCATTGTGGAGCTAGAGGAAGATATTTAGACGTCTAGAGTACCTTATTCCAAAATCTCATCTTCCAATGATGATTGTCCTGTGAGTTCGAAGATCCAGTGTACAGGTTTTTGGGTAGAACAATGGGTATGTGCAAGCTAATGAGTCACAAATTCGCGGAAGTCTGCGCGTTGGAAAATGCGCTCCGCAAAACGGGCCCCAGTTTTTAAAAAACGGGGGCCCGTTAATGGTTCGGGCTCCCGAGCCGAAAGGTCACAGGGTGCCGAAGCCAGATAAAACGGGCCCCCGTTTTTTAATAAACGGGCCCCCGTTTGTAAACAAAACGGGCCCCCGTTTTTAAACAAAATGGGGGCCCGTTTTTAAAAAACGGGGGCCCGTTTTGAAAAGCTATTTTTACCCTTTTTTTTGGATAATTTTTCATTTTACTGTTGCACAAGAAGATATCGAAAACGGGCCCCCGTGCTGTGGTTTCCACTTCAAACCTCCACCACTATCCCAGGTGCACATTCTGTCACCTATTTTCACAGTTCATAATTTTCTTGTATATTTTTCTCTTTTTTTGGTGTATTATTTAGTTTTTTTTTTATTATTTTAGTTTTTTTTAATAGTAGCATATAAATAAATTATTTTTTATATTTGTAAATTCTTGATTTTGATGTAAAATATTTTTGAACAGTTAACCCTAAACCGTAATCAACAAATTTAGAAACCAAAACCAAACCTAGATAATTAACAAAATGAAATCGACACAAACAAAAAACCAAAAATGAAATGGGAACAAAAACAAAAACGTTCGAAAATGAAATCAACACAAACAAAAAACCGAAAATGAAATGGAAACAAAAACAAAAACGTTCGAAAATGAAATCGACACAAACAAAAAACCAAAAATGAAATGGAAACAAAAACAAAAATGTTCGAAAATGAAATTGACATAAAATCGAACATATGTACCTAAATTGTTCTTAATCCTCATTAGGCAATACAAAAGTTACCACTAAATTAGTATAACCTTAAAAGTAATTAACATTAAGTTTTTCAAATTTTAGATATGAAAGTTTAGGCTTAGGTTTATGCCATGTCATGGCATAAAGGTCCTATTATGTCATGTGATGGTATAAAAGGATCAATTATGGACACAATTTTAGAGCAAAACTAGATAAGTTACTAAAATTGGAGTTTGGTTTACATAGGTTCATAAAGGAAGCTAATATGCCAAATATATAATTCATTAATACAAAATAAAAAATATTCTTGATTTATAATGTTGATTGATAATGAGTTTTCTAAATGGGGTGCTAATTATATATACATCTGAAAGATTTGAAAAATATAATTCCCAAGAAGTATTTTGAATATACAATTGAGGATATATATAATCTCATTGGTAAAGATGCTTAATTTCGATGAAAGTTATTTTTTGTATTACTATGTAAGAAATCCATAAATGGAATGAAAGTAAGACATGGCCATCTAGCATAGATCATCTTATATGTTGAAGGAGTATTTTGAGTTATATTAGAATTATTTGATGTGATTAAGTCCTAATTTTAGGATATGTAGAGTTCTTTTACTTTTAAGGTTGAAATAAAACATGGTGATTATGTTTTATTATCACTTTTATGCTTAACCTAGGTAAAAGTTTTAATGGAATTATTTTCATATTTAGATATATAGATCACAACTTATTATTATTTGTATGTTTCTTGTTTCTTTGAAAGAAATGCATATTGATTTATTTATAAGTAATAATTTATCTAATTATGCATTTATGAAATATATAGAAATTGAGATTTTTTTATTGAGGCTAATTAATTTTAAAACTCAATGGTTATATCCACTATCTAATGATGTAATATATCCAATGTTCTCCCCTTCTTACATATATTTGAACAAGAGATGGAATATTTCAAGACTTGAATGCAACCCTTATGTAAACTTTAATGATGTACATCTACTGATCCTCCTCACTAACCAAGAAACACTAGATTAACTCCATTAATGAATATTTCGAATTTAAAACCTATCAAATGTCTATAAAACATGAGAGAACCTAAAGGGTCTATATCCTCCTTGCCTAATGAGAGAGCAACATTTCTTTGAAAGTCCCAATGAGCCTCAAATGATCCTAATGAATGTAGGGCAGTCTTAATGAACCTAAGAAAGTCCTAATGAGCCTAAGAAAGCAATAATGAACTTGGGACAATCCTAATGAACCTAGGATAGTCCTAATGAACCTAGGATAGTGTAAACAAGCCTAGTATAGTGTACGAAAAAAACACTACAAAAAAGACCTCAAATGCGTTAAATGAATTTCCCAATAACGCACTCATGTTTATCTTTTTTTGGTCATTTGGCTACCTTTTTTTACAACATCTTGGTGTATACGCCCCTAAGAAGACCTTTTCCTCAAAACTTTCTTGGATCATGAACTCCTCATGTGCACCAAACATTTAAGTTGCCACTTGGAAGCTTCTAATGCACACAATCCTTTCAATCAATCTACTCCATTGATCTCTCAAAACAATCTTAGTATTTAATCCTCTATCCTTCATTTCTTATTCAACTTTGTAAGAGAATTTGTGTATGGATTGATATCTTAAATTTTATAGAAAGATTATATATGAAAACAAATGATTGCGGAGTTTTATAATAAATGATTTATAGGAAATAATATTTTTTGAAGACCTTTTGTAAATTATAATCTTGTGTAGATTTGATTATGGGAGAAATTTAATGGTGAAATATGCTTAACTCTTCAAAAGTTTTGATGTTTTGTCTTTACATGACAACCACTTAGAATATAATATGTTTTAAGTATGTCATTTATAGTCATGGGAGATTAGTTTTTTTTTAAGATTGTTTGAAGACTAATCAATGTAATATGAATTGATGACAATTATCTCAAAACTACGTAATTGAATTCTAATAGATTTATGATGTTTCATTGAAAGTTTTTATTAAGTTTTATGCGCAAATTTTATATTTCAAGATTCAATAGTATGTACATGTATATTTTTTTAAGTTCAATATTATATTATATATTTCATGTGTATCTCATTCAACAACATAGAAATGTTACTATTTATAAATGTTTTTTTTTAATTTAGTAAAATAGATTCTTCTTTGACATAGAGTTGTATATAATTCATGTATATCTTTATATATGCAGGAGTTCTTTGCCATTATGGATGTTTTTGACATAGATGAACTATTAGGTGAAAATCCCCCACCACAACCCCCTCCTCCTCCTCCTCCTCCTCCTCCTCCACCACCACCACCACCACCACCACCACCACCACCACCACCACAACCCCCTAGATTGGATGAAATTCATTTAAGAGAACGAATTAATGAAAACCTACAAGTGATTGAACAAAAAATTGCTGCTATCCAAAATGAGCAAGTCACGCCACCCCATCTTGTAGAGTTTGCAAAATCAATGCAAACTGTTGTCGAGTCAGTTAGATCTGTTGATTCTCAATTAGATCAATTTCATAGACGACGACAAGAGTTGCGTGATTTTTATGCCGATGGTTTAACTTATAGACAAATCACAGATTTGAAAATAACCAAAGCTCATTTATGTCCATATTTTACCAACCCAAAAACAAGAGAACCAATGCAACCTAACCAGAAAAGAATTTCAATTAGGTGGTGTGTGCATCCAGAAATGGCTAGATACTTTTGGGATAGATGGTGGATGGTTTTTGATTATCCACCACATCGTAATTATGAGGTCCCTTTTTATTTTTTGAAGAAATTATACTGTGAGTTTGTAATGAACCAAAAACCAAATTATTTTGATATTAAGTCATTCCAGGGTGTTGGTCGTGGAATGCCACATCATAGATTAGGGGCACAGAGTAATAATCCCCTACCGGATCCACCCATAGTTCCACTTGTTGCTCCATCGATTCCTGCAGATGTCCAAAATACATCATTCATTTCGACATTAGATGCTTTGACTTCCCTCACAGGGAACCTGAGTGAGCAAGCTGCTCACATGGCATCTGCTCCTCGATGGATGCCACATATGTGTTCGAGTTGTCATGAGACATGTGTAGGTCCTACTACTGCTGCAGGATCTACTTCAGTTCCAGATGAGCATGATGCAGCAGATGATAGTATGATGACATCTTATATGGATTTTCTTTGCTCGGATGTTCATCTTGACCAGGTATAGATATATATAATATACATGTACATGTCAATGTTTTTATGTACTTTATTAAATATAGGTATAAACTAAGTGCATCTCTTTTTTTATACAATCTAATACTTCATTAAATAAATTTTGTTTATGTAGATAAGGACTACGCCTAATATTAGAGTTAATATTGCATCTACTGGAAGACAACTCGGCACACCTTATGGGGTATAGTATAAATTTCTATCTAGACATTGTACTAGATCTTTTTAAGTTAATATGCTATCGTCGTATATTATATAAATTTTCATGTTGATACATTGAATGCTTCTTTCTCCAGGATTCAGGTCATGAGGGACCCTCTACATCACATCGAGAAGAGGGTCTGACTATTGTGACACCATCTATGGTATGTATCTTATAATTCTTAACTTAAATATGAACTCTTACAATATTGTAACTTTACTTGAAATTATTTAGTACACATATATATGTTCACTAAATATGATTTCATTAAATGCATGTATGCAGGTGGACACTACCATTAGGATAGGTTATCCTCATAATTTTGATCAGAGCCAATTTGAACGCACATCGACATCCTTTGAGGTATTAATATGTAATACTTAATTTGATCTTATTTTGACTCTTAATTTAAGATTTAATTGGACACTTTGAATTTGACCTTGTACAGGAGTTAGCTAGCACTGCATTTGGTGTTGATACTGCACAAGATACTGCTAGAGGAGATACTGCTACAGGATCTGATGAGCATATGGTAAGTTTGTAACTTAATTTATGAATTCTACTATATTTGATAAATGATTCTTTTAATAGTTAATTTCAAGTAATATTTTAATATTATTTTTTTATTGTACAGCATGAGACAGGTGGATCTAGACCACGTCCCGGGGACAAGAGAGATACTGCTATAGGATCTGATGAGCATATGGTAAGTTTGTAACTTAATTTATGAATTCTACTATATTTGATAAATGATTCTTTTAATAGTTAATTTCAAGTAATATTTTAATATTATTTTTTTATTGTATAGCATGAGACAGGTGGATCTGGACCACGTCCTGGGGACAAGAGAGATACTGCTACAGGATCTGATGAGCATATGGTAAGTTTGTAACTTAATTTACGAATTCTACTATATTTGATAAATGATTCTTTTAATAGTTAATTTCAAGTAATATTTTAATATTATTTTTTTATTGTACAGCATGAGACAGGTGGATCTGGACCACGTCCTGGGGACAAGAGACCACGAGATGTTATTGATGATAGCACTTAGATTTTACTATTTATTTGGCTTTGATATGTACTTTTTTATGGACTTTACACATTTGTTTACACGTGCACATACTTTATATATATGGATAGTTGCATAATAGGATTAGATCATATATATTTTGTGCATACTTAATATATTTTGTGCACATTAGATATTATGTGGAGTGAACATCATGTTACCATCTAGACATATATATGGATTAGATATTATATGGATTATGTGGACTTGAAATTTTACTATTTATTTGGCTCTGATATGTACTATTTTACGGGCTTTACATATTTGTTTACATGTGCACACACATACTTTATATATATGGATAGTTTCATAATAGGATTAGATCATATATATTATGTGCATACTTTATGTGTATTGTGCGTATTAGATATTATGTGGACTTGAAATTATGTGCACATTAGATCATATATATTGACTTGAAATTATGTGGACTTGAAATTTTGCGCATACTTTATATATTATGTGGACTTGAAATTTTATTTATGGAAGTTGTGCTTAAACAACTTTATAGGCATTATGTGGACTTGTAATTTTATTTTTGGAATTTTATTTAAATAGTTCTTGTGATTAGATAAACTACATGTGCATACATCATGAACTAAGTATCGAAACATATCTTATAATTATAACATATTCTAAATCAAAAAGTATCATTTAACAAATATAATGAATAGAACTTGATTAAAACATAATTATCTCATTCATAAATTTGACCAGTAGTCTCTCATTTATGTATATTGTACACAAAATGTAATCAAGAAGACATATCTAAAATAAAATAAACAGTCTATTTAAATTATAATAATAAGGATTTATATCTCTCAAAATACAACATAAAGTATGCACAAACAATAGTAGTCATTGAGGGCAAGTCTACTCTGAGAGACCTAGAAAAAAAAATACATATGATTAGTTTTTATAATCAGGATGCATTGAATTTAAAATACAACATAAAGTATGCACAAACAATATAGTAGTCATTGAGGCCAAGTCTACTCTGAGAGACCTAGAAAAAGTAAATACATATGATTAGTTTTTATAATCAGAATACATTGAATTTAAAATACAAATGGATTTGCCTTAAGGGTACAAAAATTTAACTTACTTGTAATTATTCAAAATGAAACATAAAGTATGCACAAATAACTTTGTTTTCATTGATGCCTTCTACTTGTGGTAGACCTGAAACAAAATTTTAGTAGATTAGATTTTGTAATTATGATTCATGATTTAAAATACTATATATAATATGCATCGCGACTTTTAAAAGGGAGGTGGATTAAGGGTTCAAATTATAACTTACTTGATATTCATTCTATTATACCATCTGCATCCTCTCTCTTTTGCAAAGCATCTATAATTGTCTCGTGCTCTTCCATAGAGAGAGTCCATAATTGTTTATTAGCAGGCCTGCCACGATATCTATCCAATTTTATATTAGTTGCCACTACCAAATGTGAGTAATGTATAATCTTTTTCTCTAATTCATAATCTTCAAATGCGGGCAATCCATTCTTTCTTGTTAGATATTTGCGTAGCCAAGTGCCAACAACAACCACAGATCCTGTTGGATAGTCATAACCATCATCATCTACTCGAGGAGTAGTTAGCTTATGTTTTGGCTCTACACATCGAGCCAACCAATAATCTGTCCCCTCTTCATTGTCCTCTGGTGCAACAACAGCATAGACATGTCCTGTGCACAAAACAATTTTATTTTAATATTTAATGAGAAATAAAAACAAAAATATACACTGTAAGATTTCATAAATTTATGTACTATTTAATAAATCAAAACAAATTTCAAAAATAATTTTACCTTGTTGTATAAGATCTGAAATGCGATCATAGTCATTTGATGCAAACATTTGATCCATATCTTCATCAGTTCTTTCATGCGGATCATTTGCATCTATGGGTGTCAATGATCTTTGTTGCCATTCTTCAACCCATTCTTTATTCTCACAAAATTCCCAATCTCCGGAAACACAAAACTGACAAAAGCAAGTAAGTTGCCTTGTGAATATAGTCCATGTGTTTGAATTAGAACTCTTAAACGAATGCCATTTAGCTGATCCAATGATGGTATTACAATCATGCCGAATAGGAATACTATCTTCCTCTATCAACCAGAAGAAACGTCGAATTGCAGAGTTTTTAGTTGATCCTTTTGACAACTTTGAATTGCACCAATCTACAACTGCACAAGCATCTCTGAATTTCACTGCATCCTCGAATTTCAATTGTTCTCTAGCAAGAGCTCTTTTTATACAGGCACCGGCTCCATCGTGTTCCCCCTTACCATGTCCCGCTTCAAAAAAACTCCATAAATGTTGGACATTGGTTATCTTGTGAACTTTGCATAGCCAATAAAACATTCTTGCATTTTTGAATTGTCCAGTGCAGTTATCTGACCATATCATATGTTGTTTCATGTCAATTTCTCTTTCCTTAAGATTATCATAAAATACCTCGAAACAATGTTGGACAAACTCTGAAGAGTGTAATCGATTATCACTAACATAGAAATGATACTCCCTCAAAATTTTTCTGTTATCTTCTGTACTGTCATGGTCATGTCTATATATAATGTGCACAAATATGGCCACTTGCACTGAGTTGTAGTATTGTGATTGAGTTTCCTCTTGTGGTTTTAGAGTATAATTTTCTGCAAAATCCACAACTGATACTATTGTTCCAATTGGAAATGTGTTCTTGCATATGCGAAACTGTCCATCAAGCCATCGGGCATGTTGGGAATGTTTCACATATTTTGGAACAATATGAGTTTTAAACTCACTAATAAATGCATTCACACTATTCTGTTCTGTAATCAATTCTAAACGTTTCCCCATCTTTCCATCCTTTAGAGGGTATTCTATATTTTTAAATCTCCTAACATCAACCATTTTTTGTCCAAACTCAGATGAAACATGTTCATGCAAACATTCACCTATCGAAGAATAGTTCCCACATAAATTGCAAAGACCATAAATGCATGAACTGGAAAGAAATAATTGTTCATTAGGTGGTTTACAAAATAAACTTCCAATAAAATCTTTTATAGTTTCAGGTGGAACATAAACACCACAATCCTGCACAAGATCATTACCATGCAACATACAACGAATATATCGAAAAACATCATAATAGTAACGAAACTAGACATGAGTTTTACAACAACAAGATATTCTTTGTTTATTGATTTTAACATACCAGGGTTTGCATTTTTCAAATGATCTTTGACTAATTCGTAAATTCATTAACACAGATTCATCACTAAATTTTTTAAAGAATTCAGTTTGAGTCATGTCAAGAAGATGTTTTGGATGAGGATCACGAATTTTTGATCCCACCCTTAACTTTAAAACATCTCTAACATTTGATGAAACTCTAGTGTTATCATGCCAAAATTTTGTAATTAATTGTTTAGTTTCATCATTTAATTTCATGTCTGACCTTTGAAGTCTACCACTAAAACTCCAACAATGGTTTAGTGGATCAATTTCAATTGTGTCTCTTCTTTTGGCCGCTCTTGACAAGGTTCTACGATGTAAGTTCAAATAGCCACTTATATCACTTAACATTCTTTTATTAACAATCATTTTGTCAACTATAGCAGTCATTATAACTCTACGTGCTGCATTCTTATCTTTAGATCGACTTGTTTTTCCTATAGAATCGATGGCACTGGCAATAGTAGATACAACTTGCTTATATGATTCATCTTTTCTTTTTGGTTTTGCATAAATACCTATTTTTTTCATGACTTTACGCATTTTTAACATTTTTATTAATTGTAGCATTAATTGACATTGGAATCCTAACTTTTTATTATAGAAAAATTGTTTATATAATCTGTTTGCATGTGTTCTGATTTGTCTCCAAGAAACTAACCCATTAAGATTATCTAGCACATTGCTATCAATAGTAAACAAATTACATTCATTTTCTTTTAGAGATGGTGGTGTAATATTTTCAATTTTTATTTCTTTTCGTATTGGTGTATGAAATTTATATCCAGCTTCATTTAAATCAGCAATTTGATTAGCATCATAGTCATCAGGATTTAAAAACATACCAGGATTCGCATCCACATCAACATTTGCATCAACAGTCATACCCGTGTGTGGTTCTATATTTTTTGCATCCATCATGATGTCTTCAATGGTCTCATCTACAACGGGCACTGAACTAGATGCTTCAAAAGTGTTATTCAATTGCCGTTGTTGTGATCTTCGATCTCTTTGGCGTTTTGCCTCCTCTCTTTGTGCTTGAATTTCGTCCACTGTCATTGTCTTCTTTTTTTTCTTTTGACGTTGCTTAGAACCCATTTTTACAAACTTGTCTTCAAAAAATCGCGTAAAAAATATTAAAAAGTACTGCCAAATGATGTAAAAAATCTTTGTCAGTACGGATTTCAATGATATTGTAGTAAATCGATGCAATCTTTTTTTTTTTTACAGCAACGGTTATTTTAATAACGGGCCCCCGTTATTTTAACAACGGGCCCCCGTTTATAAAACGGGGGCCCGTTATTTAAATAACGGGGGCCCGTTATTAAAATGGGGGCCCGTTGTTAAATCCAACGGGCAGAAAATGAAACGGGCCCCCGTTATGTAAAATTTGAATTCACAACCCACCACTTGCCTCGGGTTAGGCCCGGGATAGGCCTGGGATGGCCACACCTGAGACATGAACCTGCAAATTCAAAGCTCCATGAATGAAAGCACAAATATGATGAAATGAAATAGTTTGCGTGCCTTTAATCAAAGAATTTTTATACGAAATTGAAACCCATTTCAGATTATACTGTCTAGATTCTAAATATGTAAATTAATTTAAAAATTGATTATTTTAAATATTTTTCATTTAATTTATACTAAATCAGGGTCATAAATTTGAAATATTAACTAATTTTCTTAATTTAATAACTTATTTATTTTAATGAATTTTGAAAAAAAAATTATATGTCATCAATCTACACAAAATTCTTTTCAATTTAGAAAAAAAAAATTTCAAAAAATACTAAGTTTACGTCAAATTATGTGGGTCGTACACGTCAAATTTTTAAAAAGATAATTACGGTCATTAAAAAATTAATTAAAAAAAAAATATTTGAAAAAAAAATACAGAAAAATATGCTCATCAATCTTAAGTGTGTTACAAACCATTTCCCAAAACGGTTTGAGAAAATAATTTTAATTGTGTCAAAAAGTGTGGGTCGTACACATGCATGGTATGGTCCTGAAACAAGCATTTTTAAAACATAGTTTTTAGAACTTCATTCAAAAAGTTATTTTTTATTATGTGGGTATTAAAATAAATTACATATTTGAAAAGTACACTCAGAGAGCTATCTTTTATATTACTGACTTTTTCCAAGATTCAATCTCTAAGTGTTTCAAAATTTAAGCTCAAGTGAGACAAAATCTGAAAAACAGGGAAAACACTTCCACTTTTTGGCCAAAAAGTGGACTCATCTTCTTGCACTGACCCCAATGTAGTATGGGCAACTTGGATTGTTGATTGTTGTGCAGATTATGTGGATCAATTTTGGTGATTGTTTCTATGTTTGAGGATGTTTAGACAAATTATGGGAAGCGTGTGGATAATTCTTTTTGGTCTTCATATGCATTGGAGTTTGGATTGAATCGACTATGTATGCATGTTTTATTATTTGGATAGTGTTCTTGAAGCCGACATGTAGAAGACCTAATTTTATTATGTGGATATATAAGACCAATGGATATGATCATTTTGGATATCGGTGAATGTGTGGAAAGTGTTTGTGATTGATTGTGCATAGTTTCATGTGTGCAAGTGAAGGATTTGTGCTCTGGATAAAGCAGAACAATGGAATAGAGAAGTGTAGCAGAGAAACGAGAGATTAAGTGTGTTGTGCATAATCGAAAGTGTACCTTGGCGTTTGTAGATGCTATTTTTCAGTTCAAAAATTCCAATTATTCTTTGTAAAAGATATTGTAAGATAGTGAGTCTTCCTAGGGTTTTAGCCCTTGATATTTTGAGCAGTGACCTCTAGGCAATGTGCCTGCATGCATGTGCATTCCCCTATGTAATATTTATATACTTCTACAGAGTATATTTATATTGTGGGTCTCATCCCCACCATGATTTTTCCCTTGACAAGGTTTTCCACATATAAAATCTTGGTGTTATGGTGTTGTTGTTGATTGCTTTATGTTTCTACATTTTCCTTTTGTTCATTTGCATTAAGTGGTTGAAAGAACAAGTTAATAAAATTAAAAATTGTAGAACAACAATTCACCCCCCTCTTAGTGTTCCTTGATTCCAACAATTGGTACTGGAGCCTAGTTCCTTGGAAGAAGCCTAACAGCTTGAGGAGGATCCAGGAAGGTGAATCAATGGATTTCAGTAGTCTTCACCATGAACTTATTATGGCACTTGAGGATCTTGATCAATCGCAAGCTCAAGTCCTACAGATGAAAGCGAATCTTAAGGATGTTGACTCCTTGAGAACTCCATCCAGTCATTGAAAGATCAGTTGAACAAGGAAAGAGAGAAGAGAAAGGAACTTGTTGATAAGCTAAAGGAGAAAGAAAGCCAAAGAATTGATGACCAAGCCTTGAAGGAAAATACAAAATAGTGTGAGAAACTTGCCAGAGATAATGCAGTTTAGAAGAATGAGATGGAAACAATTATGATGAAATTAACAAAGGAGATTGAGACGAAGATCTTGGAAAGTAGATCCTTCTTAGATATGATCTTGAAGCTGCAAATGAATACACAGAGAAATTTAGGATCAGTTCAACCAAAATTAATGAGATGCTTGAAAGTCAAAAGAGTGAAGATGACAAGCGAAGACTTGCATTTGATAAAGGTGAAAGATTCAAATTTGCTCAAAACAATCCTAAGTCTCAATATCAGAAGAATAAAGATAAAAGGCCTTCGATAAGGTAACCTAATGCTCATAAGTTCAATGGTAACTATTTTGTTTGCAATAAATTTGGTCATATGGCTAGTCAATGTAGAAATAGAATTAATTAGAATAGTCTGTCTCTTCTCCGGTCAATGTTAACCAGTGAAAATCAAGAGGAAACTAAGGGAATTTTAGGCCTAGACAAGGAAATGTAGTATGCTACAATTGCAACAAATCTGGTCACATTGCAAGGTTCTGCAGAAACAAAAATGTGAATAGGAACAATCCGGTAGACAAGAATAAGAATGTGTAGGAAAATGAAAAGGGGAAAGAAAAAGTGGAAGAGATCAGAGATCAGATGAAGAAGACATGGGTGAAGAAGAGTGATTCAGATACTAGAAACAAGTCCGCACCTGATTCTGGTGCTACAAGTTCCTCCAGGAATTAGATTGAGGCCTCTAGCATAAGGGGAGTCTTCATGTAGATCCTTTCTCCCCTGCTAGATGTTGATGCCTGAAGATCGACAAATTTTCAAAATCTATATTATGGTGGTGCATATGGTTTTGAAGGATTTCCAAAAGAGTTTGATGAAATTGAAGAGCTGCAAAAGATTTCTTGAAGAATTGTCTGTGTATGCAAGGTATCCAGAAGTATTAGGGCAAAGTGCACTTATTACACCTAAAAGTTAGGTATGCAGAAGATAAAAATTGACTTAATCACTTCATTTCTTACTTTACATTCGAGAGAAGAAGAAGAGATAACTTTGCAAGTAGAATTTTAAGAGATCTAAGCGCGAAGAAAATTTATCACGCAAATTTCCTAATCTAGAGGTCAAGGTATTTTTCGTTGAAAGTTTTTTAAGTTTGAAGTTTTTGAAATGGCTACCTCTGGAACTGCAACCCCACTAGCTGTAGACATCACCGAGAGAGCTCAACCAGATTTTAAGAAGCACCCATTTATCTCCATGGAAGATGATCTGAAGAGTGCATTTGCCTCAATTCCACACAATGTTTTGCACATCAAAGACATTAGGGTTTACATGCATTGCAACATAAAGGAGTTTGGAAGCTCCCATCTGTTGAATCTTTACAAGCAGTTGGTTGATGGGAATCTCATGTGTTGGACGATAAGGGTTTTGTTCAGTTCGCCAAATTTTTGATGTTCGATGAACAATAATGGGTCTAGTATGTTCTTAGAAAAGTGCATGATGAGTTCATATGGCTTAAAAAACCTTTCAAGATCACCAAAAATGCTATTAGGGCTGTAACAGGGTTGTGGTCATCCAAAGAGATACCCTCATTGAAGTCGGTGAAGAACCGGATTGTCACAAACACAACGGGTTCAAGGTTTGACAAAAGAGGCATGACAATCAATGACATTTTGGATTATTATGTCAGATTTGCATCAATGGTGATTGGATATAAGATTTACTATTCTAGCACAAAGAACTCTGTATCCGTAATCGCCATATATGATTTCTATGAGATGATTTGGGAGGATAAGAAGTATGATCTATGTGAGTTGCTCCAGAGTGAGCTAATGAAGAACTTGACAAAAATAAAGCAAGACAAGAAATATCCGTTCAAGTACAGAACTCTGATCTTGTGCTTGTTTTACTACTTCATGAATGAAGTTCTGGGAGTTGGACAAGTCCAATGGGTTTATTATAGACCTATGGGAGTACAAATTAGAGAATTACTATGCAGTTTTGGTGACACTGAGGCTCAGAAAGGTGTTTTATGGGGATATTTCAAGAATTTCTAGGGTGAGATGCATGATAAGGAGAAGATCCCTTACTCTGTAGTTGAGAAATATCAAGATACTATTATCTTCATGGTGGATACTGGCCAATGTCTAATGGAAGCTATTGAACCTAGGATTGTATGGATCATGCCCATGGGGTATGAGGTAGATGAGAAAATATTGGAGCTATATGCTCAACATTATTAAGAAAATGGGTAGATCCCTCTAGGGAAAGATTTGACACTTATGCTGAGAAGAGCTTGAAGTTGCACAAGAAATTCAAGAAGCCTAAAATCCAGAGAAGTGAGGAAGGAAGTAGAGGCATATGTGGAGATCATAGGGATTTACAAGGAGGTTGTTTGGGAAGAAAGAAAGAGGAACATTCTATATGCAAAGGAGCCTACTAAGAAAAAGAAGGCCAAACAGGAAGTCTCTTCTCCAAAGCCAAAGAAAACTAGGAGCTTTGCACCCTCCTTCAGATCTACTAAGCCAGTGAAATCTCCAGCCAAGTCATCCGATGATGGAGAAAAGAGGAAGAAAGTAACATTTTTTACTGTGAAGGACGATGAGGAGATAGAACCCGATGATGCAGTTAAGGAGGTAAAGGCCAATGGAGCTAAGACCACTAAAGTTGCTCAGGAAAAGCCATCTGATGGAGACAAGCCAAGCAAGAAACCCAAAACCTCATGAATAGACATGGTGATTAAGAAAGTAAGATTCACAGTCAAACCTCCTATGTCATTAGATGAAATTGTGGATGAGGTTTTAAAGAATGGAAATTTGAAGCCAATGTCTAAATGGTATGACAATTTTGATGATAATGGAAAAATGACTTTAGAGGAAGCTACAATTAAATACTTGAACATCTACAATAAGGCACTCATTGAAATAATGTCAGGGATTCCAAAAGGTTTATATGATATTTTGGAAATGAGAAGACAAACTGCTAAAGTTGAAGATGAAAGATTGAAGGATTATGTAATTGTTAATATATGTCTAGTAATAGCAACTGAGGAAATAAAAAGAACACTCAAGGAAGCCCATCAACATTTTAGAAGTAAAACTAGGATAAATAAGATAATGATTGGGAAACTAGATGAAGTAATAAAGGATACTGAGACAATCCTAAAGCCAATTTTTCTAAGGAATCAATATGATATTGTCTCATCTGCTTTGACATCACAAAAATATCAGTCCAAAGAAGATCAAGGTAAGGTAAGTGTTCCATCTACTCTGGAAAAGGAAGATATAGTTAAAGCTAAGCAGGGAGATGAGTTGAATAAGGGTGGAGAGGAGATAGGTAATGATAATGAGGATGAGGATACACAGAATCCTCTGGATTAGCCCATGGATACAATACCCTCAAATGAGAATCATGATCCAATTTTTGATGATGCAGGCCTTAAAGAGGTCAAGACAAAATTAGATAAAGAAGAAAAAAGGATGCAACAAGGGACACTAGAGATGATGTAAAAGTTCTTGAAAAAGATAGTAAATTTTTTGATGATCCAACATTGTCTCAAGGGCCAATTCACTTAGGTTCTTTCTCTCCAATCTAGAAGATAAATCTAGCATCACTTGCACATGCTCGAACAAGAGAAGAGATCTTAAAGTTTCACATAGAGGACAGTGAGATTGTGAGTCTTGCATTTGGTATCCTAGACAAAATAATGTCTACATTTCATAAGGATACATTTGATTCCCCTTTTGGCTAGCTAAAGAGTTTGATCAATTTGGTAAGTACTCATTTTGAGTCATTGGAGAAGTCAACTGAGGTAAAGGTCCATAGTGAATTTGATGCCAAGAGGCTCAGGACGATGATAGAGTTACATTAGATACTTGTATCAAGAGTATTCAAGATGCATTATTTGAGGGTGGTAACATTTATAAATCATGTCTATCATTGTCAAATTTCACCGAGGATATTGAGAAGAAGTCCAAGGAGCATGAAAAGAAATTAGCCGGAATATCTCAGTCACTCGATCCCTTGTCATTTTATGTGAGGTCATAAATATAAAGTAATATCCTTGACAAAATCAAGAGTTTGATCCATGACAAAGAGACGATTGTTGTCTGATTTGGTGAACTTCAGAGTCATATCACTCCCAAGTTGGACATATTGCTCAATGCCTTGAAGGATGCTCAAGATGCTCAGACTGACTGTGAAGATCTTAAATCAACAAAGATACAAGCTTACCTATTTAGTGGTCTTATGTATGTTTTAGAGTGCCTCAAGAAGAGTTCAGATAGCCATTTGAGCTCATTGAAAAATACTTTTGCAAATATCTTAAATTTTGTGTAAGGCAGTAAGGTCTATATATATATCCAGTTTATATATAGAATTTTGTCTTGAATTTTAGCATTCAAATCCTTACTTTTTCCATTGTTGTCAAAGGGGGAGTGTAGAGTAGTGAAAAATGTTGCATTCATCTTAGGGGAAGTTCTGGAATTTTAAAATTTTGATATTTTGAGTTTTGTAGTATACATATGTTGATACTGATTCCGAGACTTGGTCATTTTTCACTAAGTGTTGGCAAGAGACACTACATTGATAAACTTCAAAAGCACTGAGAGGCGAGGGGCAGGGGGGGGGTGTGAATCAGTGACAACAAAAACAATACTACTTTAGATACTAAGCGGTTGAGATACTTAATAAGTTTGGCAAACACTATGCATGCAATCCACAATGATATTAAAGCATCCACAATAAGTAAAACATCTACCATAGCATAAGTGTTTATACGTGGAAAACCCAAATGGGAAAAACCACGGTGATATGGGACTCACAAGTTAACTATCTATAGAAATAGATAACTAACCAGTTAAGGTCTACAAAAGTTTGCTCTGCTAGGAGTGAATTTTTTTAAAGATCCCAAAGCTCTGCTAGGAGCTATACCCTGTTAAAGGTAGTACCCTGTTAGGAGTAACCTTGGTAGAGGATTTCTGAATCCAAACTAGTGGATCACCTGGTTAGACAATTTGTACAATGAAGCTTGTTAGAGCTTACTTGGTTAGGGGATTTGACTATTGTAGTGATTAGAAAACAACAGGTGTGTGATCTAATAGTAGCACAACTTTCTTGAATAGATCCTCTTTTGCTCATTCACAATTGCATCACCAACATGAAATACCTTCAACTTCTACTTTGCATCATATATCGCTTTCTTCATATATCTAAGTTCTTGAATCATAATGTTATTATATAGACACTAGATTTAATGTCGGCTTAGAAATTGTATCACAACTTCCTAGGTGCAATGTATCTAGACAATCAAAACATAACTCATCACAATTTACTGCCAAAATGTCAGTTAAGGATAACTCATCACGATTGATGATAACTCATCACATAATCAATGAATACCAGTTGAAGCACTGATATCGGTTAGAGTTAACCAATTCAACATGTAATCTGATTGTCCTCCATTGCCTCTTTGATGATCTCCGTTGTATCTTCAAGTGGGTGTCAAGTTATTCCTGCCTATATCGGTAGTCAACATAAACCGGTTTGACACTCTCTAAACCATCACAAACTAAACTTCCAATACCGGTTGTGATATAATACAAGTAACTTTGAAGTAATACTGGTAGACAATGTGAACATATGTGTGTGTATACATGTTCCATAAATGACAACACATGAAGCCATCTATTACAATCATCATCAAGCCAATAATCTCCCCCTTTGGCATTGATGGCAACACTTAGAAAATTTTCAAACTATACAACTAAGTGTGCTTACAAAAGAAATATACCAAACATATCACACTACATACTCCCCCTTAATATGTACAAAATTTTCACAACACACATACATATTTCTACTCCCCCTTTAACAACAATGCCAAATTGAAAAGTAAAATATATACATATATAGAAAAATTTGCATCAAATTTTTACATATATAAAAACTTGAAAGTCTGAATCAATGAGTATTCAGTGCAATTCTCAGAAAGATGTCACTAAAACTACACTTCAATTGAGAAAAATAATTTTCCCATGTCTCTAGCAAGGTTTCAGTGATCTCTATTATAGTCATGACCTGTGTACAAAATTCTTCCATTGCATCAATTGTACACGTCTCTGGAGTGGCTAAAATTGCTTTGACATTCTTGTAGGCTCTTTGTAAGATGTCCACTTTTAGTCTGAGTAAATTCTTCAACTCCTTCAGGGATCAGAGTCTTTTTGCCTATTCAAAATCACACATATCTAACCGATTTTGAAAATCATCAACCATTCTACCAAAAATTAAGGCAGAATCCTGTAAAGGTATGTAGGCATTACACATCTTTTCCAGTTCTTGCTCGGTCTTTGTTCATCTTTGATTTAAATCAGTATAAAACAATGAAACATTGGATCTAAGTGCAAGAATTTTTCCTCCTATCTCAATAGCTTTTCTTAATAGATCTTTATTTAGGGCTAGGGCAATTCTCCTTGTATCAATATCCTTCATGATCTGTTCTCCTCTCTTCTTCCTGTAGTTTTTCTATGCAAAGGTCTGCGCTACTTCCTCAAGGGACTTAAGTTGGTCAGAGGCATCAACAACCAACTCGCCAAGCTTGCCAAGTGGAGTTGACAAGTTCCCTATAGTAGTTTCTGGTAGAAGGCTTGACAAAATATCTACAACATTTTGAATGGTTTCAGCTTCCATTCTCTATTCCTTAAGCATCTTCTTTTGAGCTGTGGATTGCATGACCGTTGCAATCTTCATTAACTCCGATGCACTCATGTTATCAACATCAATAGGCCCTTTGATCCCTAATAAGTCATCATCATCATTATTCTATTGTTTGACTAACACCTTTTCACCTTCAGCAGATTTCTCCTTTTCATTTTTCTCTTCCTCTTTCTTCTTATCTTGTTCAAAGAACTTATCAGCAATTTTCTCAATGGTTTTCTCCAGAGTAGCCTGAGAAACCAGTGAAAGTTGAATTGCCTTTTTCTGATCTTTTACAGGTGGGGGTGTAATATCCATACTTTATTGTATAGCCAATATTTCCATTGCTTTCACCAATGATATAGCCAATGGCTTCTTATTTGGTTCAATGATATTTCCAAATAAATCAATGGTATCCTATATATTATCAACAAAAAATATTGGATGGGTAGTAGTGTCATCTTTCTTGGTAGGATAGATAATATCAGGTTGCACTATTACTTCCTCATCCATCTCTGGTCTCTCCATAGTATCTTGCTCATTAGCCCATTGGGACTGCACATACATTGTTTGAATATTCCTTGCTATTTGATGAGTTTCCACTTCAACAGATTGCATCTTTCCACTTAATATTCTCAATCTTCTTGACTTAAAAGGAAATTGACTTTTATAGAAATCAAGCAATGCATTTAACTCATCTTTGGATGAATTAGGAAAATATTGAGTACACACATCATCAATAATTTCTTTTTCGTTCTTTACAACTTCTTCTCACTTATTCAAAAGAATAGAATAAAGAATGATAAAGTTCATTCTCAAGATCATGTGGTAATCGATTGTAATGATAGAAATGGTTGATTACCTATTGAACAACACATTCCTTCTGATATTCATCAAATGAATCAAAATATTCTTTAACATTATCAAAAAATTTCCTTCATAATGTCTTCATCGTTCTCTCAATATTACATAGGTTTGTAAGATAAAGATTTAACAACAATAGTTTGAGAAGTAGCTTCAACTGGTTTGGCCTTCTTACCAGTTGCGTTCACTTTCCTTGGTTCTTCCTCAGTCATCAGATTCAGCTAAGAGAATCAGTTGCCGACCTGTCTTCCTTGTTGCAGGCTACTTAATGTAAACTTTGGGTGTTGGTTCCTTTTTCACTTGGACACTTCATGTCACTCTTGTACTGGCTAATACCGGAGGTGCTGGCTCAACCTTTTTCTTCTTCCCTTTACCACTATTGGTTTCAGCTTTTGTAGTTTGCTCCTCAACAATATCTAGTCTTTTCTTCTTCTTGTCTATTGGAGATGCCAACAGGTTATTGGCATAACCAATCAGTAAGTCATAATTGACTTCATAGCTCATGTCTTCCATTTCTTCCTCTCTGGGTTCAACAACTTCCATTAGACAAAAATCAGTGGTGACTGTGAAGATGATGTCTTTAGAAAAATTCTTCACCACATCTACAAGTAGCCTTACCCTCATACTCATTTTCTTCTAAAATTTGTTGAAGTATCTGTTCATTGCTACAAAAAAAGTGTTCTTAACAACCTTAATTCTATTCTTGATCTGAGCAATTACCGGTAGGTCTTTGGACCATTCTATTTCACCAATTCTCGATAGAAAATTCTAAAAGTAAAAGAATAGACCAATCAATAACCAACCAAATTTGAACTTCAGACTGTTGTCCTTCTTAATTGAATGCAAATTCAATATCAATTGACTCCTTATGGCCTCACATAGGTCATAATTTGCATTCTCAACAATCATTTTATAAGCTATATGCACTACTACAGATGGCACACTATTCATCCAACTGGAATAGAATATCTTGTAGCCTATAGCCATGGTAGCCAGTTTAACTGTTGGGTCCTGGATATAGTTAACAAAAAGTGCACGCCCATCAGAGGTAGATGAGGTTAAAGTGGTTACTGTTTCTTTAGAAATTTGCCTTATCTTGGGAACTTCACCAGTTGACCAAAAACCAGTCACAACATATATAGCTTCTTTGGTTATAGTGTGTGTCCTTTCTAGATACATATTTTCACCATGAACATGACTAAGAATGATTCTAATGTGTTCCTCTTCAAAATCCTTAAGAAAATAAGCTCTATTATGAAAACCCTTCTCATAAACCCTAATAAACTTGGGTTTGATCTGACCGTTCTTATCACACAGGGATTTCAATTGAGAATAGATAGACAAAGATCCCGAATCTTCAATTTTACAATCACTATAACTAGACAAATCTCCTTTTATAATGACACCTTCAGGGACTTGCGATAATGCATTGTAACACACAATTTGTTCTGATTCTACAACCTCCATAGGTTCTAATGTGATCATTAACCTTTCTACTTGCTTTGATGATGAAGCCATTTTGATAAACTTGTTTCAGAAATGGATTTACAGAGAAATACCTTAATTCTCACGTGTCGCCTTGATTATCAATTGGTTAATCAAATGCACACCTGTTTAACCTTCAATGATCTCTGAATCAGCTCCAATAATGCAATTCTTAGCATAAATTCATCGTAGGACAAGCTAGCAATTCTCTCTATGCTCTGCAAGTGCTCAAGAATTATCTTTGAATGCATTTAGGGTAAAAACAACATAGTAAAACTTGTTTTTATCCCTTTTTACATAATGCATTAAATGCTCGACTGTCAGGGTTACAAACCCTAATACACCGCTTTAACGATGCATACAATTTTAACAAGTGTAAAACTGGTTGATAAACTTTCAAAAAACTAATTGACAAAAGATATGAAGATTTCACACATATTAACTCAAAAAGAAAATTCTCTTACCATTCATCTTTCAAGGGGTCCAGAAGTAGATTTACTGCTATGATCCCCTTAGCCCTTTTGAAAGGCTCAATTCACCAGTGCAGGATTCTCCACACTGGGTGAAGGATTAGGTTCCTCTGTAGGCACATCATCACTCTTCTTTTTCCAGATTCGGTTCATCTCTTCTCTGGTTTCCTAAACATTTACCTACTGCTTGCCTTTCTGATCTACAAAATGATTGACCAGTTTGTTCTTTCTGGTTCTGCAAAACTTTGCCATGTGTCTTGGTTTATGACAATGATAGCAGACCATTCCTGATGATCCCCAAGGTCCTTCCAGTTCTCCTTCTACAATTCATAGCTACATGACCATAATTGTTACAGATGGTGTAGATGACATTGGTTACCTTTTACATCTGAAATGGACTAAAATGGTTGACATAGGGTCTGTGCCAGTTCATGTTTCCCCGGTTATCATAGATTCCCATTATGTTGCCATTAGGTCTTGGAATCATGTGAGGTACTGTATTATTTGATCCATATCTTCATTCAACTGATCTATGTCCATACATGTTGCATGTAAAACAATGACCTTCAAATCTCTTAGATACATACCTAGTCTTTGTATTATGACTTGTATTTCCATTTGGTCTATTTCTACACACATTTGTAGTATGTCTAGGTTTGAGACAAACAAAGAAAACATGTTTAAAAGCTTTCTTACCGGTACGCTTGTTAGCTTTAGGAGAATTTTTTATCCTTGTGAACGTTGCTCTTTTTTCCAGAAGAGTCTCCTTTCTCAGATGTGTTAAAACCTAGTCCAGAATTATCTCATTTAATCCTTTGAGATTGGATATGCTCATCTAACATAGAGGTACTTTTATTAAACTTCTCCAACTTTCAATTAGTCTTAGTGAGTTCTCTGGTAAGATCTTCATCATGTTTTGTAAGAGTTTCTCTTAGGGATAATGCCATTTCAAGAACTAGATGCAAAGCTTCTTTTTCTTCTTTTTCAGCATGTCAATGCTCATACAAGGTTGCATTCTCTTGTTTGATCTTAGCAATCTCATGATCTCTTTCTTTGATAAGGTCTTCAGCTGTCCTCTTGGCTTCCAACTCTTGACTCATGCAAATAGTTAAGCTTTCTAACTGTCTTCTCAGATTTAACTTTTCACCAATCAATTTTTCAACTTCTTTAGCTAAAGTATCAATATTAGCTTCATCTGAAGAACTATTGTCAGATATTTCCAATAGCTGTTTAGTAAGTTCTCTCCTTTTGACTTGAGAAGCCTTAAATATGACCCTTAGGGTTTCAAGCTCATCCTTAGTAGCCTCAAGTACTCTTGCCATCTCAAAGTAGCTCATATCCCCCATGGTGGATTTAGGGTTTCCTTCCAAGCGATTAAGCCTTAAAGAAGTTAGGCTCTGATACCAATTGATAACTTCAAAAGCACTGAGAGGGGGGTGAATCATGTTGGAATTATGTGAACTGGTATATGGACATAATGACATTGTATATTGTCATTGATGTCAATATGATGAAGAGAAGAAGAATAGGTATATATCAATATGATGAAGAGAAGAAGAACCAGTATAACACTATGAACCGACACTCACTGTGAACTGGCATTCACTGTGAACCGATATTTGTGCCAAAGTGAAGCGGCGTGTTTGTTTAAAGATGAACCAGCATAAGGTTATGGGAACCGGCACATGGAAGCAGTGTATGACTACCGGTTGGTGGTCTCAACTTCAGGGTTTTCGGTTTGAGTGCTTCAAGCCTGTGTTGCTCAACCGGTGACTTTGTGTGATGAGCTAGCATGGTAACAACGAACAGATTGTGTTGCCACGTAAGATTTGTGCACATGAAGGATATTTCATGAGGGAGATTGTTCCTATCTACCTCGGGAATGTGCGAAGTCTGTAAAACGGTGATAACGTGTGATGGGTTATCAACCGCCATGAAATCGGTGGAAAATGAACGATGGAGAATGTCTTGAGATTGGATCAAGATTGTTGCATTTAATGTTGTATGCTCAACAGTCAGGATTGAACCGTTTGAATTCCTTAACCTAACAGGTTTAGGGTTTAGGGTTTATGCTACCGACCTGTTTGTTGTTCTATAAGGTCGATGTTGTGATTCTTCCAGAGGTTGTTGGCAAAAGTTGTGTGTGTGTATCTAAGAGAAGAGATACATGATTCTTGCTAGACCAAAGGAGAGAAGTCATATCTGTAGAGTGTAAGTGTAGAAGGTGAAGAGGAGCTTAAGTGGATTTGCATTGGCATTGAGTGCTATTATTAGGTCATTGATATACTTGTTGATCTTTAACCACCTCAATAGTTGTGAAATCCCCTAATAGGGTAGCCTTAACCGGCTTGTTGAAAATCCTTTAATAGGGTAACTCGAGGCTACTGAGTCATTGATATCCTTTAGCTATTGAGTTCTTGAAATCCTCTAACAAGGTAACCTTTAACAGGGTTTAACCCTTAACCGGGTATTGTAGCCATCCCTTAACCGAGTGATCCCTAACAGGATTGGTTCCTAACAGAACCTATTGTATCTGTCTTTAACCGGACAAGGCTCCTAATAGAGCGAACTTCAAAAGAGTTCAAAAAGTAGCTTGTGGGTATTCATCCCCACTGTGGTTTTTCCCAATTGGGTTTCCACGTGAAAAATATGTGTGTCAAGTGTGATGTTTTCTTCATGTGATGATTATGTTTGTTTTCTGTTAAGCGGTGATGCATGTTGATCTCGCAGTAATATGAAGATTTGATGATAGATTATCTGTTCATGCTTGAGGGTGAAATGGTAGTATAGTATTGAGCTAAGAGGGAAGCTAAGTGATTAATTGGTTTATGATTGTTTTAGTTGTTCTGAGTTTTACCGGTTGCACTCTGCTTCAAACCGGTGTCACTGTTTATTAGTCATTTGAAGTATCTGCTGTCAAACCGGTTTTAGACTGTATTTTTGTCTGTATTGATTCACCCCCCCTTCTCAGTACCAGTTTGGTACTAGTTGTTCATTATTAAGTTATCAAATCAGTGACAACAAAAACAATACTACTTTACATACTAACCGGTTGAGATACTTAATAATTTTGGCAAACACTATGCATGGAATCCAAAATGATATTAAAGCATCCACAATAAGTAAAACATCCACCATAACACAAGTGTTTATACATGGAAAACCCAAATGGAAAAATCCATGGTGAGATGGGACTCACAAGTTAACTATCTACAGAAATAGATAACTGACCGGTTAAGGTCTACAAAAGTTTGCTCTGCTAGGAGCGAATCTTGTTAAAGATCCTAAAGCTCTGTTAGGAGCTATAGCCTGTTAAAGGTAGTACCCTGTTAGGAGTAACCTCGATAGAGGATTTTTGAATCCAAACTAATGGATCACCTGGTTAGAGGATTTGTACAATGAAGCTTGTTAGAGCTTACCCGGTTAGGGGATTTGATTGTTGTAGTGATTAGAAAACAACATGTGTGTGATCTAATAGTAGCACAACTTGCTTGAATAGATCCTCTTTTGATCGTTCACAATTGCATCACCAACATATTTAGCAATACCTTCAACTTCTACTTTGCATCATATATTGCTTTCTTCATATATCTAAGTTATTGAATCATAATGTCTTATATAGACACTAGATTTCATGTCATCTTAGAAATTGTATCACAACTTCCTAGGTGTAATATATTTGGACAATCAAAACACAACTCATCACAATTTACCACCAAAATGTCAGTTAAGGATAACTCATCATGACCGGTGATAACTCATCACATAATCAATGAATACCAGTTGAAGCACTGATACCGAATAGAGTTAACCAATTCAACATGTAATCCAATTTTCCTCCATTTCCTCTTTGATGATCTCCGTTGTATCTTCAAGTGGGTGTCAAGTTATTCTTGCCTATACCAATTTGACACTCTCTAAACCATCACAAACTAAACTTCCAATACCGGTTGTGATATAATACAACTTTGAAGTAATACCGGTAGACAATGTGAACATATGTGTGTGTATACATTTTCAATCAATGACAATGCATGAAGCCATCTATTACAATCATCATCAAGCCATCATACACATGGCATCAAATATTATCATCGATGGCAACTCTAGTTAGAGATGTTATCCGTAGTGATTGCTTTTTCTATACCATAAGTCAGAATGAAGACTTGGTTAGGTCCGGTGAGTTAGAACAGTGCGCCCGAAAGAATGAAGTTATTTGGTTGGTATTTCATTTCCGTTGAATATTTTGTGTTGTGGAGCTAGAGGAAGATAAATAGATGACTGGAGTACCTTATTCCAGAATCTTAGGCTCTGGTGATGATTGTTGTGTGAGTTAGAAGATCCGGTGTATAGGTTTCTGGGTAGAACAGTGTAGTATGGCCAACTTGGATTGTTGATTGTTGTACGAATTATGTGGATCAATTTTTGTGATTGTTTCTATGTTCAAGGATGTTTAGTTGACATATGGGAAGTGTGTGGAGAATTATTTTTGGTCAAAATATGCATTGGAGTTCGGATTAAACCGACTATGTATGCACGTTTTATTATTTGGATAGTGTTCTTGAAGCTGACATGTAGAAGACCTAATTTCATGATGTGGATATATAAGACCGATGGATATGACCATTTTGGATATCGGTGAATGTGTGGAAAGTGTTTGTTATTGACTGTGCATAGTTTCACGTGCACAAATGAAGGATTTCTTCTCCGGATAAAGCAAAACAATGGAAAAAAGCAGTGTAGCAGAGAAGCGAGAGGTTAAGTATTTTGTGCTTAACCAAAAGTGTACCTTGGCATTTGTAGATGCTATTTTTCAGTTCAAAAATTCCAATTATCCTTTATAAAATATATTGTAAGACTGTGAGTCTTCCTAGGATTTTAGCCCTTGATATTTTGAACAATGAGCTCTAGGCAGTGTGTCTGAATGCATGTGCATTCCCCTATGCAAAATTTATATACTTCTGCAGAGTATATTTATGTTGTAGGTCTCATCCCCACCGTGGTTTTTCCCTTGAGTAGGTTTTCCACATGTAAAATCTTGGTGTTATGGTGTTGTTGATTGCTTTGTGTTTTTACATTTTCCTTTTGTTCATTTGCATTAAGTGGTTGAAAGAACAAGTTAATAAAATTAAAAATTGTAGAACACTGACTCAGCCCCCCCCCCTCTCACCATTCCTTGATTCCAATAGTAGGATCCGTAACTTTATCTACTCCTATTCATGTCATGCTTGGCCATATTAATTATAATCTTCTTCTAGGTGGACTGTGGATTCATGCTATGAAAGTAGTCCCTTATACTATTTTCATCGCACAATAAAATTTATATATAACAATGAAATTCATACAATCAAGATTGATCCTAATCCTTATTATTTTGTTCATGGATGAAGTATGACGCATTTCTCCCTTTAACAATATTATCCCTTCAACAACACAATATCCTGTCAATGATGCTTGCTTAGCAGAGAATTGGGGTACATAAGACTTTATGCCTTCCTTCAATTGGTATAAGTTCCCTCAATCTAAGAAGGAAGCCATGAAAGAGCCTTGTGTTTCATTTATCCAATTTTCTTTTCAATCAATTCCCACTCCTAACAACACATGTCTTGATAATGATGAGGGCTCTTTAGATTTTGATACTAGAAATGAACCCTTTCCTCTAGACATTTCAACATATACACATAGATACAATGGATATGGTTTAGAATGTGTCTAACAAGGTTTCAATGGTTATGAGAAATCTACATCACACTTTTCCAAAAAAGGTTCAGGCTTCCAAAGCACTACTTTGTTGACATCTCCTCCCCCATCATCTGATTCATCTATATCTTCTTACAACTTCTTATCACAACAAGAGAGTATTTTGTATGAGTTTATTAAAGTCAACTTGATTACTCTCCCTTTAAATAATCAAAGAACAAATCATAAGAAAAATCAACACAATCCTTCTTTTTGCAAGTATCATAAAATCCCTGGCCATGCTACTAATGAATGTCATGATTTAGTGGATAAAATTCAACAACTTATTGTAACTATTCAAATACTAGATGGCAATGAGTTGGATTCTCATCTTATTTCTTCTACATAACATTTATGGTTGCTATGTTGCTCCTCATTATGTGACATTGGTATCTTACCTATTGGGGGCTCATTGTCACTCATGGTGGTACACTTTCATGTGAAATCATACTTTGGTAGCAACATGATAGCGTATTTTGTATCTTCTCTTTCCTTTTTATTGTGGGGCAAGAATGATTTCCAAATATCTATCCTCCTTAACATTAAACTTTCCCTTTATGAAGTAGTTCCTTTACTAAGGATCTCTTATTGATTGTGGAGGTGTATATACTAGTTGGGGATCCCTGCCCTCTTATTGGAACAAGTATCCCTAATAAGGATCTTATCCTTTCCTTATAAATGCATATCCTTAATTGGGCCTCTTCCTTAGTGTTGTAAGTATTTAATCATTCATCAAATTCTTCTTATTGAGTGGTATCTTTTATAATGAGCCCTTCTATATTGTGATATGCTTGCCTACTGAGGATCTTTTCCTTATTTTAGAAGAGTGTGTCTTTTATAAATGATCCCTTTTCGGTGTCCTTGCCTCCATGTTGAGGGGGCAATAATAATATTTCAATTCTCTCTATCTCAAAATATTGTCTTCTCCTTTTGTCGAGTTGCATCTTTCATATTTTGATGTCATTTCTTGCATAGAATTGTCCTTTATATGAGTGCATGTGTGCTCCTTGTTTGGGATATATTCTTTGAACTATCATCTTTTATGAACAATCTCTCCTTAGTGAAAGTATGCAATCCTAAGAATCCACTTTTTCCTAAACATTGGAGAAGGTGTGTATTCTTGGTTCTCTTCTCCATATGTCATCTTTATTAAGGATCTCCTCTACTCTTAGAGGTG
Source organism: Cryptomeria japonica (assembly GCF_030272615.1). Lineage (NCBI taxonomy): Eukaryota > Viridiplantae > Streptophyta > Pinopsida > Cupressales > Cupressaceae > Cryptomeria > Cryptomeria japonica. The sequence goes on from NC_081407.1 coordinate 368,509,892, forward strand.
GATACCTTTATGCAAATATCTCTTCCTCCTTTGTTAATCATGCATCCCTCAAAAGGATAACTTTATATTTGTTGCAAGATATCTCTTTTTCAATTATCTCTTCTTTTCTTAAAACGAAGCCTATTTAGAAGTCTTTCTTTCTAGCTTGGAATGCATGCATTATTTAGAAAATATCTCCTTAATGTTGAAGGTGATTGTCCTTGTTTCTATCTACCTTAAGACGTCAACATAGGATTATATTGACATCTTAAGGGGGGGGGAGGGTGTGGATATATGCACCCTCCTAGTTGCATATTTAACTATCAATTATCAACATGGGATTGTTGCATACTAATATTTCATCTCTATTTTGTCCATCATTTATGAGATTATTGCATCCTCATGCTTAATCCTCATTTCATTTATCAACATGGGATTGTTGCATCCTCATGCTTCATCCTCCTTTTATGCATCATTTATCTTATACAAGATTACACATTCTCAAAACCAGACAAAACAAAGTCTTATATAAGATGTTCTTGAAACCAAACAACAACATATGTAGCAGGATGAGTGGAACTAGCAAAACATAGTTAGACTATTCTGACTCTCCTCCCCAACATGGATCACCTAGCTTGATGTAGCTTGCTAGCTTGTGGAATTCACATTCCGTCTTTCTCTCCCATGTGAACCCATAGCATAACACACACTTGTTAGCATGGGATCATGGTTTCTTGTGCTTTCAATTGGCGGTTGAGAAATTTTGATTATCGAGGTCTCTTAAATTAGTTGACTTGGAACTTTGTGTTTTAGTACTAATGTTGATTGTTTTTATTATATTTGAGGGTTACTTGTAAGGATTAATATGATCCTATGCTTGGGGGCTTGATCAACCCTCAACATTATCCAATCCATAGTTTGTCTTGCTCTTAGATGATCTATCTCTTCATTTCTACTTTACTGAGTGTATGACTGTAAGATCATACTTCGCTAAAGTAGGCACTAAATGTAGCATCATAAATTCTACACCTTTACTAGTGTGTCCAATTTCATAGTCTCCTAGCACCTATTTTAGTCTTTCCCTTTCCTCTATGCATTATAGGACCTTTATTAATTTAAATTAATATTATGGGTCTTATTCCACTTTATTACATCATTACTCTTATTTGGGCCCTTAATCCTAGGTGTGCCCTTTATTATTTAATCTTAATCTTACCCTAATTTTATATCTCAAAGCATATTTCGCATATCATTACACATCTTAATTTGAGCCACCATGCTAGATTCACCGTTAGAATCATGATAGCTTGTACCCCTAGAAAATCAGAATTTTTTTGGCCAGACAGGTAGTATACTACCTCGTCCTAAACTTTTTCCCTCAAATTTTGGGAGCTTAGTTGGGTGGTCTTATTCTATTCAAATCTATCTCAGTGTGAAAATATATCAATTCTAAGTTGGCCTAAAGGTGATTTTAATTATTCAATCCCTATATAAGGCATCCCTCTCAATTCATTTTCATAATATAATCATATGCTAATGTTATCATCAATTCAAGAGCAATTCTTCTTCAAAAGCGGATTTAAGTCAAGGAGCAACAAAATACACCAAGGCATCTTCAATTTATTATTTATATATGGTTTCATATTGGACTTTCTATGATTTATTATTTTTTTGTATCAACATAGGAAGGACTTATTCTAGGAGCATTGCATCACCTATTGAAGGTATAATCATTTGCATTCAAACATTTCAACCTTGCACTCAAAAGTCAATCTTTTCCATACCAATTCAAGTTCAATTTCTATTTTAATTATGGTTAATTCCAAACCTAGGCTTTGACCTAAGGAAAACCCCTATCCACAACCCCCTTTCTTTCCTCTTCTATGCACTTATAGGCTTCCGTTAGAGCGGGCAATTTTTCAGGAGATCTCAGCAAATAGATATAGACCCATCACCAGAATTTGGACCTAGATCTTAGCGACTAGGGTGCCCAGTGCCATATTCCTCCTAGACCAAAGTGCTACATGCACTAGTCCTCCTCAGTCAGCCTTAGAATTAGTAGGAAACTCTCCAGATAGTCTCAGATTTCATCCCCTTAGTTTGCAACTCAACCCTATCTCTGGGACTAGGGTGTCGAACACCCTGCTCATACCAATTTAATCTTATATTTTGGTCACAGGTGCACAATAGAATTCTATTCTCATATCTATACATATTGTCTTAGTTTTATTAGATTATTAGTCTATTGTCTTACTATTTAAGTAACTTGTATTCATCTTCTTTACATAGTTTCACATCCTCCTATATTTTGCACATTCCCTTTTGATGCTCTGCAAAATGGAAGGATTAGTTATGATAATCAAACACACAAACAACAAGAAAGCCAATTTGTTAAGTGTTAGAAATCATAAGCAAAACACTTTCCTAAACAAGCATATCAAGAAAGACACTACAAAATAGATAAATAGCATAATAAATATACAAAATGCAACCAAACATCTCCATATGCTCTCTACCATGTTGGTAGGTTCTCCTTCCTTGTTCCTCTCCTCTCCAAGTTCCAAATTAGTGTAACTCTCAGCAACTTTTTGCACTATGGATGTCTTATGGAGATTCAAGATTGAAATGATGATTGTTCTATGCTATGCAAGTGTGAACAAAATCTTAAATGAGAGATTATCTAATTAGCTAGTGTTGATTTTAAGCCAAAAGAGTGAATATGAATGATTTATGCTAAATGCTCTCTATCTAAAATGACTATAATTTAAATGCATACAAATTTTTTTGGGATCTGGATTATGAAGAAATGAGCTCTATTTATAGGAAAAATGGAGCAATGGATGGTTGAGATTGAGTAATCTCAACAAGGGTCAGGATTGAATGATATTCAATCCATGTGAGGGCTTTCAACCCAATCCCATGATGACAAGTGTCAACATGAGATGAGTTGAGAGGAGATGGAATAAGCATTAAATGCTTGACATGACCTGAGAGTTAACTTGGGAGGTAAGGTTAAGGTTTGGTTGAGTGAATAAATTCATTATCCAAAGAATAATGCTTTTATCCAATGGATAAACTTTCATGAAAAGGTTAAAGGGATAACCATGGTTAAAGCAATAAATGCTTGAGGAGACACATGGGTTACATGAGGGTTAAGTTAGGGGTCAAAGTCTTTAACCATGGATGCAAGTGGATTTAACCATAAATGGTCATGTAAGAGCCATTAGTGGTTTGGAAGACTTTAGAGGTTAAATTGTTGAACACACAAAGCATTTAATGCTTTTCAAAGACTTTGAAGTCTTTGAGAAGTGACTCCAAGTTGCTTAGGAATGTGACAATAATTAGGGGATGGATTAGGCTAATTAGAAAGGGGTTTGATTGGTGGGATGATTGGTGTTGTGGATGGTTTTGTTGGGATGTTTAGCCTCAGTGGGGCAGTTGCTATGGTGCGCAGTGCTACTGATATAATCAAAGGTGACTTCTTTGTAGTAGGCTGATATAGAGGTTTGCTGGGTTTCCCTTTGAATCTTAGCTTAGGAAGGATATCCTTTTGAAAGCCTAGTCTTGTGTTATCTTTGGGATTTAATTTTGGCTGCAGCGGTTCATGTTGTCCTTGCTTGCAAGGTCTTAAAGCACTTTGACCATCATAACCCATTCGTTGTATAATGAGAAGGCCTTTTCCATACTGATCTGTGGGAAGCTTAGCTTGTGGGATGTTCATGGTGATAGGATCTTTATAGATCCATTCTGCTAAGTCCTCATCTCTGGTCTCTTCTTCTTGACTCTTTCCAAGGATGAAAGGGGTCAAAGTGCAGGCTGGCTGGACCAGTGGTGTTTGAAGTAACTGTTGAGATTTTCCATGAGTCCTAGGAGAAATAGGCATTTGTCCAACACAAAAGAGTTGGCTTAAATTGTACTCACCAAGACCTTCCTCTGCTATTTTCATCTTGAGCTTTTCTTGCTTGGGTATAGTGGTGTTTGAACTGGACAGAGAGGTTGGAATTATGTATGATGTGGATGAGATGGTTTCTCTATTGTTGGGAACGGTAATCTCTGGTTGATGATTGATATTGTGACAATATGCAAAGGGGTTTGCATCGCCCAGGATTGTAATTTCTACACCATTATGAGAGAGCTTGATACACTGATGGTAGGTGGATGGAACGGCTTGCATGGCATGTATCCAAGGTCTTCCTAACAACAAATTATATGATAGAGAAAGGTCCAGAACTTGACAGATGATGTGCTTCACCACTAGGCCCACTCGGATCAGTAGCACAACTGCTCCTTCGGATGAACGCTCTGCATCATCATAGGCTTTGATTGTTATCTTCTTACGGGGATCCACTAATTCAATTGCATATGCCAATGCTGTGACCAATTATAGTGTACAAATATTCAGGCTTGCTCCATTGTCAATCAAGGCTCGCTTGATCCTATGTTGGTTGATAAATCCTTCAATATGGAGTGAGGCATTATGAGCTTGTTGGAAGGATGCATTGTCACTTTCAGAGAAAGTGAGACAAGGTGATGATCTTAGGTTTCCAACCATAGCTTGGAACTGATCTATGTTTAGATTTGTAGGGACTGACGCCTCTTGGAGAGCTTGATCCAAGATTGTTTTATGAGATGGGGATAGGCACAATAGCTCTAAGATAGATATTAGTGCGGGCGTTTTATCTAACTGTTCCACAAGGTTATACTATTTTGGGATAGATGGGGTGCCTTGTGGAGCTTCTTTTATGGTGATCTTGCCGCGATGTGTAACAACATTGCAAGTGGAGCTGGGATTTTTGATGGTAATAGTTGCAATTTGTTCACTGGCATCATATAGGTGATTCACAATGTAATTATACGTGGCTTGCACATAATTAGTGGTATCTGTGTTTCTCCCTGAAGTGGAAGGACCCCTTTGATCTTGTGATGGAAGTGGATTTTTAAACATGAGATGATCATTGTTTGTTGTCTTTGGGTCGTGTCCTTCGATTTCGATTTCACCTCGGTCAATAAGATCTTCAATAAGATCTTTCAATCTGTGACAATTGCTTGTCTTATGCCCTTTCCCTTGATGGAAATCACAATGTTCAGTATCCCTCCACCATGAAGGTTTGACCTGAGGTTCGTAGTTTGATGTTTTGGGTAAGGTCACCAGATTTTGAGAAACCAATTGACATAACAACGTTTCAATAGATTCCCCTAAGGGAGTGTATGTTCGTTTTGGTTTAAAATTTTGTTGATGTTGTCTAGGTTCCTCTTGAGGTATATTGCGTCCTTGATTTGGAGGAGCAACTGTGTTATTCTTGGGTGGGGGATTCTGTCCGGAAAATCGGACCACAGGTTGTGCACTTTTGATAGTTCTTGCATCCACAACCCCGTCATTGATGATGTTTTTGCTTTTGTTCTAGAAGTTAGGCTTGTCACTATTGAAGTGTAGGCGAGGACCATCCTTTGGCTCATTGTATATCTTGATAAGCCCTTTTTTGATGAGAGCCCGTTCACATGTTAAACCTTTGGTGATCATGTCATTAAAAGAATTTGTGTCTTTTACATCTAGGTGAAATTCTATTTCTTCGTTTAAGTTGGAAATAAATATTTCCACTAGTTCTTGTTTAGGTAACTGAAGAGAACGTCTGCTAGACATTTGACGCCATCGTTGCAGAAAGACTGAAAATAACTCGCCTGGTTTTTGTTTAGTGTTACATAGATCAGCCATGGTGATATCTCGTTCAATGTTGTGTGAGTAATGTGCCAGGAATTTCTGGATGAGTTCTTCAAATGTCCTAATGCTACCTAGTAATTGGGAAAACCATGATGTGGTTGTTCCTCCCAAGCTTTGGGGAAAGAGTCACATTATGTATGTGTCCTCGTATGCTACTTCTAGGCAAGCGGAATGGAATTCTCTAACATGATCATGAGGATCTCCTTTTCCTCTATACTTTTCAAACTTGGGTGTTTCAAACCCTCATGGAAAAGGTGGCATATGTAGATTCCTATCAAAGGGACATGGACAAATATCATTAAGTGAAAACTAGTTAGTTTTCACACCACTATGAAGCTGTTGGGCAGGATTTTCAACTCATTGCCTCAACATGTCTATTTCATTTGGAGGAGGAGGAGGTGGGGGATTAACTTGATGAAGGTTGTATCTGATGTGATCTCGACCTCTTTCATCCTCATTGCGACTTTGGCATTCTGATGCTTGCCTTAGTTGTGCAACATCAACGTCAGAGGATAGTTTGGCTCCCTCTTGAGCAAGTCTTAAAAAGTGAGCATCGACATTGCTCCTGAGTATTTCATCAAACAGTCGATTAAAGAGAGGGTTGTGTTGTGCCCTTTCTATTGCTGTAGGAGTAGGAGTACTTGGATTTTCATCATTTTTGTTTCCTCCAAGGGCTTCTTGAAATTCATTGATATTTTCCTCCTCTTCTTCCTCAATTTCTTGTTGTCTAGACCGTGATCTGGTATTTTTTACAAGTTTTTGTTGAAGTTTGATGAAAATGATGATAAGTTGATGATGGAATGAAAGATTGATGTTTGGTGAAGTGCTTTGCATATAGATCCCTAGCACTAAAGGTAGATGTTACCAAAGTTCTTTTTTGAATTGCTTGTTGTGTTGGATTGACAAAGTTTGATGTGATAAGGTGTAGATAAATTTGAGATGTATTACAGACTCAACTACCTAGTAATGAGAGGATGCACTCATAGACTAGTTTTAACCTACGTAGAAATGCCTCTTAGGATGAGTTTATCCTAGCTGTAGAGACACTCTAAAAGTGATGTGTTTGTGTTTGATTCAAGCAATATCAAAATAGAATTTAGGACAAAAACCTCTTGATATTTTGAGAGTTGGAATGGATTGATGATGTGTGAATGTGGGAATGGATGAGATGCTAACTTCAATAAAAACTTCGTGTTACATAGGGGAAAAATTCTTCCTCTTCTCTTTCAGGAGTTGGTGGTTCTTCTCGAGCTACGTTATATATGATGCAAATGTCTGGAAAAAGTCAGGATTGATTTTGCCTCCTTTGTTCTTGTGATAACTCAAAGCTCTATATTGAGTAAAGGCTTTGCGGTTTAGAGACTCTTGATCAAATTCGTTTGATTTTCCTTGAAGATATAGACGCATGTGACGTAAGATGTAGTACCCCTATTCGTTTGAACTCATTAGACTCTTATTTTACTATTGTTTGTTTTCAGTGGATACATTACCATGATGTGTTATTCAGATTTTTATGACATTATTTCATGCTTTATCTAGATATGAGATGCATAATTTATTTACAGTATTTCAGTACTTGTAATTTATGGCATTTTATGGATTATTGCTATGTACTGACATTTGACTTTATTTATGCAATGTGGAATTATATGTTGTGTGTTTGCGAGTGTATTGGATGCAAGGGGGCGATTTTCCTTCATTCATTTCGGTGAGACAGGGAATGCCGTGATTATCCTTCATCGGTGTGTATGTCATGTTTTCTATATTGTATATATATGCATATGTGGTTCGGTGATGCAAGATATTGCAGGTACAAGTACTAGGTAGGTACGAGGTATCGTCTCCACCTGGCTTCACAGTTCTGAGCGTACCTTATATTTTTTGATGGAAGTGGAGGAGATAGTAGTTGACCCTATTTTTACTCAATTACACTCGTGTGAGTGTCGTCAGTTGGTCATCTTGTCAGTTTGTTCGGCCTTCATATTTTGTCATTTGATCTTCTTATGAGTCTTTGCTTTGATTTGCTCAGTTGTGTGTTTAGTGGTTTTAATTAATTAATTAAATTTATGGTATTATCTCATAGTCGAATTGTTTATGCAATGAGATTATAAATTTAGTTAATTAAAAGAAATTATTAAATTAAGTTGCAAGCTGCATGATATTAGAAATATATTTTTATTAAAGTTTTTGTGGAAAAATAAATTAAATTAATTGTATTTATTATTTCCTAGAATTATAAATAAATAGAAGAATAAAAGAATAAATAAATAAATGAATAAAAGAATTAATTTTTTTATTTAGAAAATTAATTAATTTGCATGAGAAAAGAAAAGAAGGAATAATGATTTTTAATTATTGCATGTTAGCTTATCTTTTGTTATAAAATTAGAAAAGAAAAAAAAAAAAAATTCTAAATTTAGGTTTTTGAAAAAAGAACTATTCAACCTAGAATTTTAGTTTAAATAGGGGAATAGGTCTTTATTTTAGATACACAGGAAACAGGTCAAGAATTTAAGTGAAGAAATTTATTGGAAGCTTATTGAAAATATTAGAGCTCTTCTACAGATTTTCTTCCAGGAAAGCTATACTAGGTTGGATGACTTCTTTTATTGTGGGTTTTTAGAAAATATTTCTATTTTTTCTCTGAATGATGTGTGTGTAAATTATTTGTTAGTTTCAAAACCCTCTTCTGGTTAATTTAGGTTTTGAATTAAAATTTTTACCTGATGTTAATTTTCTAGTGTATGGGAGTAATTTAATTTTGAGAACATTGGGAAAATTATTATGGAAGAATTATTCTCTCTGGTTTGATTTGTTCTGATAGTCCTTTAAAGAAATCTCTGTGATTTCTTAAGAAATAAATTTAATTGTGAATTAAATTTATTGGATTATCTAATTTAAAAAAAAATGTAATTGAAAATTAAAATTCTGTGAATTAATTTTATTGAATAGGAAAAATTTACTTCTATGTAAATTCTATTAAATGGTTTTTATGGATTTGGAAATTATTTTCATGTTTAAAAAAAAATAAAAATAAAATAATAATAAATATATATATATATATATATATATAAAATATAAAAAAATAAATAATAATATGTAACTTTGGGTAGCGGCTACCTACGGTAACATCTGCTATCGACGGTAGTACACAGTGCTACCGACGGTAGCATAGGCTACCTGCTGTGGTAGCATGGGCTACCGTGCCAGGGCCAACGTGTTAACGTTTTTTGTTATATTAATATTTTTTTTACCTTGTGTGTACTCTGATGTACTATTTCAGGTTTCGTGCCCAGGGGTTGGGTAACCAAAATAATTTATGTGTTATATATATATATATATATATATATATATATATATATATATATATATATTAGATGTGTTTTCTTTATAGTGGTTATTATATTATTTTAACTGTTATTTAAATACTGGCTATATATGTATGTGTAATATAATTATAAGTATATTATATATATACGATGTATATATATAGGTATGCATGCAATTATATTATAGTTATAAAATCAGTTTATAGTTTGAATGTTTCAGAAAAGCTTATAATTTTTAGAATTGATAATTTTGAAAATACATTAGGAGAATTATTTCTATTTAACTTTATTGGACAAATGACAAGATGGATTTATTTGTATTAATATAGTTGTATTTCCTTATTTTCTAGAAAATCTTTATTTGCAAGTAATTTATGCTTTTGGCTATTTTAAGAAAAGATTGCTTGTATTAGGATCTTGTGTAAATGGTGTTTGCAGTCAAGCTTAATTTCATTGCAATTCTGGTTGAGTTGTCATTATGTCCTATGTTATTATGTCTCATTGGTCAGGTGTTGTTGTATAAACTTGTTGATATGAACCATTGTGTGTTTTGTCCAAATGGTCAATCTTGGGTTAGTGATTGTGTATCCTTCACCTGTGCTTTGTCAAGATTGGGTATGGTTGTCTGTTTTCACCATAGAGTTCTCGTAGAGAGACATTTCCTGTTAGTGTCCTATGAGAGAGAGTGGCTTTCGAGTGGGGGCCATGCCCGAAGTGGAAGACAGGATAACCCATCGGAAGTCAGTTAAAAAGTGATAACCTAATAATTGATTAGGGGGTGGCTAGAATAAATATTAATTATGATAATGTACCTCATGCATAGGTGAATGCTAGTATAGGGCTCATAATGTAGCGAGAAGGCTTGGAATGGCAAACTTACCACCTTGTCTTCACGAAAGGATTGGTAGGGTTTGCATGAGACTTAGTTGGAATCGGAGGCTCAGGAGAGGTTACCAGGAGAAACCCAGGATGGGGGCCGGGACCTATGGAGGTTGTACCATGGTATCCACCATAAGACATGCGATGACACTCTCTCCTTAGAGTCACTAGTGTTTTGTGAGTTGAGTCACATGGATGTTTGCGGAGTCTTGTAGTCCTTTCATTCTTGTCTTACTTTGCTTGCTTGAGGGTTTTCTACTATCTCCTAGCACGGTGGGGTGGTTCCATTTCGGGATCACATGGTCAGGTGGTAGTGCCACTTCCCATCAGATGTTCTGGATTGTATCTTCAGGCAAGGAAAGGCTTCACTAGTGTTTCTTGGTTTGTGGTTTATGTACCAGCTCTTGTTTGAGATAATTGTTCTGTTGAGACCTTGTGGTCATTGTATCAGACTTTTATGTAACCTTGATATTGTAACTTTGTAATCTGTGGCATTATTGAAAGCCATGTATTTATGGATATTGTAATATTATGTCAGTGGAATGAATGTTATTGCTTTGATCTTATGTTTAAATGTTTTATGGACATTGGATATATTGGAATACTTTTATTTCTTCATTATGGAATTTAGATTTATGTGTAATTTTAAACTCAAGCATTTAATTTATCTAATTAAATGGACAGATTGGATAAACTGTGGTGTTAATATAATCTACAAATTAATCTTTGTTGGTAACCCTTAGGAAATCATATGATAGACTTCCATTGTGTTATTAAACGTGCAATGGTTATAGTTAGTGCACTTAGTCTTTAACAAAAAAAATTATTTCACCCTTTAGTTGCCTAGTTGTGTTGTTTTCCTTTAGGGTTCTTGGTGGGGCAATACATAAGAAAGCTCTATGAGAGACAAATATTTGTCTATTAAGATAGAAAAATTTCCTCCTTTTGATAAAAGCCTTTAAGCTCAATGGTCTTCTCTTCAAGTTGACATGTTGATGAAGATTCTTCTTTCTTAAGATGTGAAGAATGGTCATATAGTTTGACACTTTTTCTATTTGCACTTGTTTTTGATTTTTTTGTGTTAGATGAATACTTGTTTTGGAATTGGATTTACGATGTTTCTTTGACAAGAAAACAAAGCAAGCACACAAACACAAAAATGTTGCCTCAAAAAGGCACAAATAGGTGTGGGTCTAGATTAACCCAATCCTTGGACTTTTATGACCCTTTCCTTCAAATGTATTTTAGGTGTTTCCAAAGCCTGAAGTCGGCTCAATTTGCACTGGTCTTGACTCAAAAATGAAAACACTTCAAGCACTCTTTATCCCTAAGGTCAAATGGCCAGTTGCGATAATTTCAGCCCACATCTTGATATTTCTTCAACTTTGGTACTACATACCTTATGAATCTTGTCGTGGCAGGTAAAGATGTGATATACTAAGTCTTGCATGAGCATAACAAATAGATGATCCCTATGATGGGGGAGTCACCACTTTTATCAGGCTACAAGTAACCTTTCAAAAAACTATGTTTCTACTCAAGGAAATAAGTATGGTGAGTATCTTGGGAGCAAAACCTTCTATGCTCTTGCACTGAATTTATCAAATATATCCTCAATCAATAGAATGGGTGGGCTACTACTTAAAGGTGTTTAGTAATTTTTGATGTTTTTGGACATAAGTTCATTCTACAGTGACTCACTTAAGAGCCTTGTAACTTGTGGTGGGGCCCATTTGTCCTTTCGACAAGTTACACTGTAGCAACAACTATACCCAAGGCTACAAATTTCTCTCTCACCTGATTTCTATAGCAGCTCGA